>NW_007727108.1:156173-183649 GCF_000696425.1 Galeopterus variegatus | reverse complement strand
GTTTTGGTTATTATAGCTTTGTAGTATAGTTTAAAGTCAGGTAGTGTTATGCCTCCAGCTTTATTTTTTTTTGCTCAGTGTTGCTTTGACTATGCGTGGGCTTTTGTTATTCCATACAAATGTCTGTATAGTTCTTTCCATTTCTGAGAAAAATGTCATTGGAATTCTTAAATGTCTTTTGTTCCTTGCTTTCTGATTTACTGTTTGTTTTCTGTTCATGTATGCCATTTTTATTATACTAGTGGGTTTAGATTTTTCTTGGGTTTTTAGATTTATTATACTAGTGGGTTTAGATTTTTCTTGGGTTTTTAGATTTATTATACTAGTGGGTTTAGATTTTTCTTGGGTTTTTAGATTTATTATACTAGTGGGTTTAGATTTTTCTTGGGTTTTTAGATTTATTATACTAGTGGGTTTAGATTTTTCTTGGGTTTTTAGATTTATTATACTAGTGGGTTTAGATTTTTCTTGGGTTTTTAGATTTATTATACTAGTGGGTTTAGATTTTTCTTGGGTTTTTAGATTTATTATACTAGTGGGTTTAGATTTTTCTTGGGTTTTTAGATTTATTATACTAGTGGGTTTAGATTTTTCTTGGGTTTTTAGATTTATTATACTAGTGGGTTTAGATTTTTCTTGGGTTTTTAGATTTATTATACTAGTGGGTTTAGATTTTTCTTGGGTTTTTAGATTTATTATACTAGTGGGTTTAGATTTTTCTTGGGTTTTTAGATTTATTATACTAGTGGGTTTAGATTTTTCTTGGGTTTTTAGATTTATTATACTAGTGGGTTTAGATTTTTCTTGGGTTTTTAGATTTATTATACTAGTGGGTTTAGATTTTTCTTGGGTTTTTAGATTTATTATACTAGTGGGTTTAGATTTTTCTTGGGTTTTTAGATTTATTATACTAGTGGGTTTAGATTTTTCTTGGGTTTTTAGATTTATTATACTAGTGGGTTTAGATTTTTCTTGGGTTTTTAGATTTATTATACTAGTGGGTTTAGATTTTTCTTGGGTTTTTAGATTTATTATACTAGTGGGTTTAGATTTTTCTTGGGTTTTTAGATTTATTATACTAGTGGGTTTAGATTTTTCTTGGGTTTTTAGATTTATTATACTAGTGGGTTTAGATTTTTCTTGGGTTTTTAGATTTATTATACTAGTGGGTTTAGATTTTTCTTGGGTTTTTAGATTTATTATACTAGTGGGTTTAGATTTTTCTTGGGTTTTTAGATTTATTATACTAGTGGGTTTAGATTTTTCTTGGGTTTTTAGATTTATTATACTAGTGGGTTTAGATTTTTCTTGGGTTTTTAGATTTATTATACTAGTGGGTTTAGATTTTTCTTGGGTTTTTAGATTTATTATACTAGTGGGTTTAGATTTTTCTTGGGTTTTTAGATTTATTATACTAGTGGGTTTAGATTTTTCTTGGGTTTTTAGATTTATTATACTAGTGGGTTTAGATTTTTCTTGGGTTTTTAGATTTATTATACTAGTGGGTTTAGATTTTTCTTGGGTTTTTAGATTTATTATACTAGTGGGTTTAGATTTTTCTTGGGTTTTTAGATTTATTATACTAGTGGGTTTAGATTTTTCTTGGGTTTTTAGATTTATTATACTAGTGGGTTTAGATTTTTCTTGGGTTTTTAGATTTATTATACTAGTGGGTTTAGATTTTTCTTGGGTTTTTAGATTTATTATACTAGTGGGTTTAGATTTTTCTTGGGTTTTTAGATTTATTATACTAGTGGGTTTAGATTTTTCTTGGGTTTTTAGATTTATTATACTAGTGGGTTTAGATTTTTCTTGGGTTTTTAGATTTATTATACTAGTGGGTTTAGATTTTTCTTGGGTTTTTAGATTTATTATACTAGTGGGTTTAGATTTTTCTTGGGTTTTTAGATTTATTATACTAGTGGGTTTAGATTTTTCTTGGGTTTTTAGATTTATTATACTAGTGGGTTTAGATTTTTCTTGGGTTTTTAGATTTATTATACTAGTGGGTTTAGATTTTTCTTGGGTTTTTAGATTTATTATACTAGTGGGTTTAGATTTTTCTTGGGTTTTTAGATTTATTATTCGTATAACTTCGTATAATGTATGCTATACGAAGTTATTACGAACCCACTAGTATAATAAAAATGGCATACATGAAGAGAAAACAAACAGACGAAAAGGCTATCTACATCCTAAAGAACCAACAAACACAGAAAACAAACAGTAAATCAGAAAGCAAGGAACAAAAGACATTTAAGACTTCCAATGACATTTTTCTCAGAAATGGAAAGAACTATACAGACATTTGTATGGAATAACAAAAGCCCACGCATAGTCAAAGCAACACTGAGCAAAAAAAAATAAAGCTGGTCTTAAATGTCTTTTGTTCCTTGCTTTCTGATTTACTGTTTGTTTTCTGTGTTTGTTGGTTCTTTAGGATGTAGATAGCCTTTTCGTCTGTTTGTTTTCTCTTCATGTATGCCATTTTTATTATACTAGTGGGTTTAGATTTTTCTTGGGTTTTTAGATTTATTATACTAGTGGGTTTAGATTTTTCTTGGGCAGTGGTGGTTATTTTTCAGGAACCAAACCCAGTACTCCTTTGAGAATTTCTTGTAAGGGTGCCCGTGTGGTGGTGAACTCCCGCAGTTTTTGTTTGTCTGAGAAATATACTATTTGCCCTTCATTTCGGAAGGATAGCCTTGCAGGGTAGAGTATTCTTGGCTGACAATCTCTGTCTTCCAGTATTTTGAATATATCATCCCATTCCTTTCTGTCTTTTAGGGTTTGTGATGAAAAGTCTGGTGTTAGCCTGATTCNGGCTCCCTTATAGGTGATTTGACGCTTCTCTCTTGCAGCTCTCAAGATTCTCTCTTTGTCTTTGAGTCTTGCCAATTTGACTATAACATGTCTTGGAGAAGACCTTTTTGGGTTGAATACATTTGGAGATCATTGAGCTTCCTGGATAGGAAGATCTGTGATTTTTCCTTAACCTGGGAAGTTTTCCACCAGTATTTTGTTGAATATGTTTTCAATGCAATCTCCTTTTTCCTCCCCTTCTGGGATACCCATGACTCGGATATTTGAGCGCTTTAAGTTGTCTGATATCTCTCTCAGATTTTCTTCAATGCATTTGATTCTTTTTTTTTTTTTTTTTTTTTTTTTTTTTTTTTTTTGTTTGCTTGTGTTATTTTAACAGCCCATCTTCAAGTTAAGAGGTTCTCTCTTCAACTTCGACAAGCCTGGTGGTTAAACTCTCCATTGTGTTTTATTTCGCTGAATAGCTTCTTCAATTAGGCAAGTTCTGCTGCATTTTTTTTCAGGGCATTGATTTCCTTGTACATTTCCTCTATCAGGTCCCGTATACTTTTCCTCATTTCATCATGAAGTCTAGCTGAGTTTTCTTGTATCTCATTCAGTTTCTTTAGAATTGTCACTCCAAATTCCTTGTCAGTCATTTCAAGGGCATCTTGTTCTATAGGATCTAGAGCTTGAGATTTATTATCTTTGGGTGGTGTGCTTTCTTGATTTTTTGCGTTTCTGGTGTCTTTTCTTTGATGTTTATTCATTGTGGCAGGGGGTTTCACAGTCCACAGGTTTGACACTATTGCCTGACTAAGATTTTGTTGGGGTTGCCAATTTGGTATGGCTACCTCAGTGATTACTCAGTTGGACACTAGTGTCAGGCAAGTCCAAAATTGACTCCCGGGAAGATGGCGGAGCGTTCGTTCGCACTGCTCCCTCCAGAGAGTCTCAGCTCCCGCGTTGCGCTCCCGTGTTGAGCTCACGCGGCAGCCTCCGCGTACAGAGCCACCCCGGCCACCTCTCGCCACCCCTGGCCCTCCTGGCTCCTGTTCGCGCCGCAGCCTGCTCAGTCTCTCTTCGGCTCGCGGTTCCACCGGCGCCTGGGGCCGGGGAGACGACAGCCCCCTCCCCGGCAGATACCGCTGTTGCCAGACCCCGAGTCCTGGTGGCAGGGCTGCGCAGCCTGGCCCGGCGCTGAGGGTTGTAGCTGCGGTGGCTGAGCGCCGAGTGGCGGGCGACCGCTCCAGGTGGCTTCTTTCCGGGGAGGATTTTGTAAATTTCACAAAATCTAAATTCTTTTTAATAGGAATCCAATTTATCTACAGTTTATGGGATAGCTTCAACTTCAAATAGCATCTTTGCTGAAATAGATAATCACTTTATATACAATAGCTCATTTAGTAGCAAAGAAGACAGCACAAAATTTTTGTGTTACAGGCCAAGGAAAGATGCAGCTAACTGCCTTGTACCCTGTATCCTTGTAGCTCCCTTTTCTTTTCCTTTCTTCACTTCTGTCTCCTGCCCTTTTTCTTCTGCTCTCCAGAATTTAGCATGACTACCACAATTTGAGAAAACTTCCCACCTTCAGGTTCAGATTCTTTTTTAAGTGTCCTTTTCTGAAGCACTGAGATGAGCTGAGGGATAGGAGGGTTCTGAGAGTCTAGTTAGAAGGAGTCAGCAGTTCAGGTTGCACTAGCAAGATGTTGTGGAGAGGAGACACCCTCACTGCCATAACAGCTAATATCTTACTAGTGTTTCAAGTCAGGAGGTCTATACCAATTCTTTATAATCTTTTTCAGAAGATAGAAGAAGGAGGGCATACTTCCCAAATCATTCTATGATGCCACCGTTACCTTAATTCCAAAACCAGACAAAGACATTACAAGAAAAATACAGATCAGTGTTCATGAACACAGACACAAGAATCCTCAGCAAAATATTAGCAAATTTAATCTAACAATGTATAAAAAGAATTACCACAACCAAGTGAGGTTTATACCAGATATGCAAGGCTAATTGGTTCCACATTCAAAAATCAATGAATGTAATCCATCACATCAACAGGCTAAAAATGAAAAATTGCATGATTATATCAATAGATGCAGAAAGAGCATTTGACAAAATCCAACACTCATTCACGCTAAAACTCTTAGTTAACTAGGGAGAGAGGGGTTCTTCCTTCCTACAGCTAATATAATACTTAATGGTGAGAAACTAGAAGCTTTTCCACTAAGATCACAAACAAGACAAAGCTGTGCCTTCTCAGCAGTCCTTTTCAACAATATATTGGAAGTCTTAGCTAATGTAATGACAAGGAAAGGAAGTAAAAGGTATAAAGATTGGGAAGGAAGAATATAACTATCTTTGTTTGTAGGTGACATCATCTTCTATGTAGAAAATCCAAAAGAATCAACAAAAAAACTCCTGGAACTAATAAGCAATTACTAGAAAGGCTTCAGGATATATGGATACAGAAGTCAATCACTTTCCTATATACCAGCAATGAACAAGTGGAGTTTGAAATTAAAAACACAATACAGGGGCCGGCCCGGTGGCGCACTCGGTAGAGTGCGGCGCTTGGGAGCACAGCGGCGCTCCCGCCAAGGGTTCGGATCCCATACATAGACCGGTCCGCTCATTGGTTGAGCGCGATGCAGGTGCGACACCGAGGGTTGCGATCCTGTTACCGGTCACAAAAAAAGACAAAAAGGAAAAAAAAAAAAAACACAATACAACCTACATTAGCACCCCCCAAATTGAAGTACTTTGGTATAAATTTAGCAAAACATGTGCAAGATTTATATGAGGAAAACTACAAAAGTCTGATGAAAGAAATCAAAGAAGAACTGAATAAATTGAGAGGTATTCCAGGTTCATGGATAGGAAGACTCAATATTGTCAAGATCAGTTCTTTCCAATGTGATTTATAGATTCAGTGCAATCTCAATGAAAATCCCAGCAATTTATCTTGTGCATATTGACAAAGTGATTCTGAAGTTTAAATGGAGAGGCAAAAGACCCAGAATAGCCAACACAATATTGAAGCAGTAAAACAAACTTGGAGGACTGACACCACTCAACCTCAAGACTTAATATAAACCTACAATTATCAAGACAGTGTGATATTGGTGAAAGAATAAACAAATAGACCAATGGAACAGAACAGAGAGCCCAGAGATGGACCCACATAAATACAGTCAGCTGAACTTTGATAGAGGAGCAAAGGCAATACAATGGAGCGAAGGTAGTCTTTTCAACAAATGGTAGTAGAACAACTAGACATCCACATGCAAAAAATGGAATCTAGATACAGACCTTCCATCCTTGACAAAAATGAATTCAAAATGGACCACAGACCTAAATGTGAAATGCAGAAGTGTAAAACTGGAACATAACAGGAGAAAATCTAGATGACATTGGGTATGGCAATGACTTTTCAGATAAAACAGCAGTCATGATCCATGAAGGATATAATTTATAAGCTGGGCTTCATTAAGATTTAAAAACTTCTGCAAGTGACAATGTCAAGAGAATGAGAAAACAAGTTACAGACTAGAAGAAAATATCTGCAAAAGATGTATCTGATAAAGGACTACTACCCAAAATATACAAAATTCTTAAAACTCACAATAAGAAAACAAACAATCTGATTAAAAAATGGGCCAAAGACCTGAACAGACACCTCACCAAAGAAGTAATACAGATGGCAAATAAACATATGAAAAGATACCCCACATCATGTATCATCAGGGAAATGCAAATTAAAACGACAGAGGCCACTATACAGCTATTAAAATGGCCAAAATCCAGAACACTGAAAGTACCAAATGCTGATGAGGATGTGGAGCAACAGGAACCCTCATTCACTGCTGATGAGAATGGAAAATGGTACTGCCACTTAGGAAGATTGTTTGGCAGTTTCTTACAAAACTAAACATATTCTTACTTTATGATCCACCAATCGTGCTCCCTGGTATTTACCCAAATGAGTTGAAAACTTACGCCTACACATGAATAACCTGCACATGAATGTTTAGAGCAGCTTTATGCATAATTGCCAAAACTTGGAAGCAACCAAGATGCCCTTCAGTAGGTGACTAGATAAACTGTGATACATCCAGACAATGGGATATTATTTAGCACTAAAAGGAAATGAGATATCAAGATATAAAAAGATTTGGAGGAACCTTAAATGCATATTACGAAGTGAAAAAAGGCAATCTGAAAAGGCTACATACTGTATAATTCCAACTACAGACATTCTAGAAAAGGCAAAACTATGGGGACACTAAAAGACAGTAAAAAGATTAGTGGTTGCCAGGGGGTAGGATGTGAGAAGGGAGGGATGAACAGATGGAGCACAGAGGAATTTTACGGCAGTGAAAATACTTTTTATGACACTATGATGGTGGATATGTGTCCTTATACATTTACCGAAACCCATAGAATGTACACCACCAAGAATGAACCCTAATGTAAACTGTGGGCATTGGGTCATTATGATGTGTCAGTGCTATGTACTTTATGTGATTATGATGTATCAGCATAGGTTCATCGACTATAACAAATATACCACTCTGGTGTGGGATGTTGGTAATGGGGAAGGCTGTCCATGTTTGGGGCAGGAGATATATGGGATATCTCTCTACCTTCCTCTCAATTTTTTTGTGAACTTAAAATTGCTCTAAAAAAATTAAGTCTAAAAAAATTTAAAGAAAGGTAATTAACATTGATATTTAAGAGAAAAATTGTAAGATTCTGTTTTAAAAAAGCAGTGTAGATTTTTTTTTTGATAGAGATTCTTTTTAAGTCACCACTCTTAGAGAATAAAATGTCTAGGGCTGAGCCCGTGGCGCACTCAGGAGAGTGCGGCGCTGGGAGCGCAGCAGCGCTCCCGCCACGGGTTCAGATCCTATATAGGGACACTCAGGAGAGTGCGGCGCTGGGAGCGCAGCAGCGCTCCCGCCACGGGTTCAGATCCTATATAGGGACACTCAGGAGAGTGCGGCGCTGGGAGCGCAGCAGCGCTCCCGCCACGGGTTCAGATCCTATATAGGGATGACTGGTGTGCTCACAGCGCTCACTGGCTGAGCGCGGTGTGGCCGGTCTCAAAAAGGACAAAAAAAAAAAAAAGAGAGAGAGAATAAAATGTCTAAATTTATAAAAATACAGTTAAAATTTTTAACAAATTAAGTTAGTCTTGATATACATAAAATTTCTTCTTAGACATCTTATAAAACAGGGGCTGACAACTTACAGCTTGGTTGTCTGTTTTAATACATAAAACATTATTGAACTATAGCCATGCTCATTTTTTTATATATTGCCTATTGCTGCTTTTGTGCTAGAACAGCAGAGTTGAGTATGGCCCACAAGCCTAAAATATTCACTATCTGCTCCTTTGATAAAAAGTTTTCAGATCCCTCCTGTGGGAGAAACAAATTATGTGAAACAAATTTGAATCCTTTCTGTGGATTCAAATTTCTATATTATCAATATCCTTCAGTCTGAAGAATTTCCTTTAGCATTTCTGTAGTACAGATTTTCTAGCAACAATTTTTTTCAACTTTTATTTATTTGAAAATATCTATTTCATCCTCATTTGTGAAGGATATTTTTGCTGAATATAGAAGTCTGGATTGATGGATTTTTTTCTTCCAGCACATTAAAGACACAGTTCCATTGTCTTCTGGCCTCCATTGTTTCTGATAAGATGATGCCTTTTTTTGTGTTCTCTTCTATTAGTCTGTATTTTTTCTTTAACTATCCTATTATTTTTTCTCCTCCTTCCAGGACTCAAGTTACATGCATTTAGACTGTTTAATATTATCCCACAGGTCAATGAAGTTCTGTTTAGTTTTTTTTAATACTTTGTCTCTCCCAGTTTGTTTAATATCTTTGATCTGTCTTCAAGTTCATTGACTTTTATTGCAATGTTTAGTTTGCTATTAAGCCCATGTAGTGTATTCTTTATTTTAGATATTGTATTTTCAGTTCTAGAATTTCCATTTCATTCTTTTTTTTAGTTTTCATTTCTCTACTAGTTGTTTCCATCTTTTCTTTTAAATCCTTGGACATATATGCACATATAGAACAGTTTATTTTTTAAGTCCTTGTGTGCTAATTTGAACAAGTGGCTCTTGTCTGAGTTCCTGTTGATTGCTTTTTTTCTTGATTATTGGTCATATTCACTACTTCTTTGTATGTCTAGTAATTTTATTGTATGCTATATGAATGATACATAAAGGAGGTTAGATTTTGTTGTCTTCTTTTAAAGGATGCTGAATTTTGTTCTGGCAGACAGTTAAATTACTGGAGGATTCTCTTGATTCTGTCAGGTTTGTTTACACTTTGGTTTTATGCTTTGTTAGTTTTAATTTTGTTCTTATCCCATACTGGCCAGCTGCCAAAAAAGAAAAGAAAAACAAAAAATTTTGTTCTTAGTCTTAGGGTATGGCCCTTAAACTCAAGAATGTGGTCCCTACTCTTAAAGTATAGGCTTATAACATCTCATTTGATACCCAAGATGCTTAGTGAAGATTTTTTACTATGGCTGGTTGGGCAGAGTTCCATTGTCTCCAGTGCTGCGTGACCTCTGTTATTTCTGTTCAGCTCTCAGCCCTGCAGCAGGTGCTGTCTGTTAGGCCCCATGGAGTCTCACCCTTTACATGCACAGCCTGGGCCTTGGCCAAAGATCCATGGGGAAATCCCCATGCAGATTTCTGTGAACCCTCCGTTTCACACCACAGAGCTTCTTCCTGGGTAATATTCTGTCCTACAAATTCTATCTGCTTCAGCAGCCCAAACTGATGATCTCTGCCTCTTCGGCTCACCAAGACTGCACATTCGTGTATATCCCTTCTTTCCAGGATATAGTCTTGTGCTGATGGTTGTCCAGTGCTTGCAAACAGTTTCCTTATATATTTTGTCCATTGAATTAGTCTGTTTCTGTAGCTTATAAGAAAATGCCTGGAACTGGGTAATTTGTAAGAAAACAATTTATTGCTTACAGTTTCAGAGGCTGGGAAGTCCAAAGTCCAGGGAACTCATCTGGAGAGGGTGTTCTTGGTGGTGGCTTTACAGCAATGCAGTGGTCTCACAATGCCTGTGACACCACTGCAGAGAATGGTGGCAGCAGAGAGGGAGAGAGCAGAAAGAGCAGTGGCAGAAAATTGTGGAGCAGAGAGAGAGAGAGATTCTTCATGTACTCTCCTTTTAAAGCCCTCTGAACCATGCCTCTGACCACCATTTACTGTGTCATGGTCCTACAATCCAATCACCTCTTCATGGCCCTACCTTTCAATAACCGTAATAGGACTTCCCAATCTCAACAGTTACAGTAGGAATTAAGTTTCTAATATATGAACTTTATGGGACACAGTTCAATCAATCCACAGCATCCATATTTATAATTGTTTAGGGTGGATTGTACATACTTATAGTTGAGACTCTTAAGAAATGGAGGCAACAGGGAAAGAAATGATTTTTCACTCACTACCACTGACTCCACTGTATCCCTGGGCAGCTTAAGAATGAAAGGTACAGTGTATCAATTAGTAATCATAAATGAATTAGTTAATATATCAACTATAAGGATTACAAAGTTAGAGTAAGCATCATAGGATTAGTGCAATGTAAATAGAGTCATGGTGGTTAGTTTTTAGAAATCATAATATCAATAGAAATAATAATGGATGTATTTTTTTCTTGTAGCTTTAAAGAAGCCCCCTATGTCAATTTCTAATCATGAAAGTCATCAAGCAATCTCCCATCTTTCAACTGGACGACCTCTCTCCCCAAATATGGTTCCAGGTATGAAATTTTATTCTTAAAATTCCATTTGAAAAGCAATTTACTGGCCATGTATTGCTGTAGAGTAAATAAAACATGTCATTTAGCAGGATAGTGAAGTAGCATTCATTCTTTGAGTTAATGTTATATATTTTTAAATGACTGGTAAAAAAGCTCAGGGAGAAATAATCATCTAAAACTGCACTTTGTTTAATGGATTGTTATGGTCTCTTTCTTAAGAACAGAAGAATTATTTGTTTTGCTACTGTAGACTACATTCCCTTTCATCTCTGCCAGGCTGTGTAGATTTATCTTCTTCAAAATGTGTTCAGATTTATCTCACAGAGGCCTTCTGTTATTTACTATACACACCTATATTAAGCTCTTTACTTCATACTTATAAATATATTTATTTTCTACTGAACACTTAATTCGATTTTACAGAAATGTTCTCCTAAAATGAGAATCAATATGATTGAAAGGAGCTGCTTAAAGGGGGTGATGGAAAGGAAAGATGTAAGAGTAAGAGTGACATGGTGGGTTTCTGAATCCAAATTGTTTGTAATAAGGATCTAAATCAAGACATGATGAGGAGAAAAAGAGGGTGAGGGGAAGTGAGGTTACGTCCAGGAAATACTTCTAAAAAAGAATCAAGCGTCAACAGTTGGGAATCATTGTATAGATGAACATGTTTAAGAGATTAGAAATTTCAAAAGCCGTTCTGGGTTTTGGAGATTTCTGACAGCACTATGGAATTTGGAGGGAGGAAATGATACAGGTTTTGTTGCTATGTTAATCTTTGGGTTTCTACTGTATATGCCTTTGGTGCACAGGTTTATAATCAGTAGTGGAGATGCACATCTGGGAATGATTAGGAAACTTCACACAGCTAAAATCACATTGATTACAAGATTTGATTAAAGAAATTAGAATAAAGCTTTAAAAAAAAGTCCATGTGACTGACCAGTGTCAGACAACAGTGTGTCTAAAGCAGATCTTGTGAAATTCTTCTGTGAAAGAATTAGTCTTTTAATTTGATGTTTTTATGTCACAGATTCACACATAAACCACAATGGAAACCCTGGTACTTCAAAACAGAACCCATCTGATCCTCTTCAGCATTTAATTCCAGGCCCAAACTTGGAGAGTGAACCCAGAATTCAAACAGATATACTAAAGCATGCTACCAAGGATAGAGTTGGTGATTTCCATAAATTGAAGCAAAGTAAGAATCAGTTGATGAATATTATGCTAAAAAGATTTCTTTAAATATAATGTTTATTTACAAGCCTGAATTAATGTCTTCATTATTATAATCTCTAACTAATGAATGTGTAGTAAAGTTCTATTGATGTAAAGAGAAAGTGTGATAGTGTTAAAATTTAAAAGAAAAGCAGGGGTTTTTTTGTTTTTGTTTTTGTTTTTGTTTTTTGGCATCTGGCCAGTACGGGGAAAGCAGTTTTAAATGGATGAGACTATTTTAAAGAACAGTTTAAAAAGCTTCTCATCTTCTCCCTGTTAAATAATAAAATTCAGGTGAGTTTATTTTTTTAAAAAAATGCTATTCTCATGAATATAAACTTCTTTGGAGAAATGAGAAAATATATATTTTGTTAGGCTAATGAATGAAAAGTTTGATTAGGAGGGAGACAGGATAAATAGTTTTGAAAAATGGAGCATTTTGAGAGAAACATACACCCTGGGGAGACTGTGATAGAAGAATACTCAATATTGCTTCCTCCTCCATTCCCTCCAATTGCAGTTTGCCTCCTTAGGTGTTAGGAAAGGAGCAGGAGAGTATCCTTTAGATCAGTTCCCCTAACCTATGCTTCTGCTTTTCATGGCTTCTTCCTGCCTTCAACTCTAAATAGAATGTCTTTAAGCTCCAGTTTGTCTATGGTTTTTCTGATGGCTTCTATGGCAGCAACTGTTAAGAGCAGTGTTTAGGCAGTTATTTGTACACAGGTTGCTTGTACACTGATACCTGGATGGTGTTATTTTTGTAAATTTATTTGAGGTATTTTTGTTGGTCTTATAACAGTTATTCACATTTCTACATATATATGAATATATAGTTTACATACAGTTAATTGACTTTCCTTCCTTGATATTTTAAAGCATATCTGTGTATGTTAAAGTATTATATGAAAAACATTTTTATTTATAAGAATGTGGCTAATATTTTACATATAGTGAAAAAAATTTCCTTAAAGTCCTGTTGTAACATTGGCCTGAAAATTTTTATCTCAACAAGAAGTTTATAATAAGAGCATAACAAATAAAATATGTTAATTCAATCATTTCAGATTTTCTTCTAAACTTACATGCATCCTATAAAATTTATTTTATTGTTGACTTACCTGTATATATATATTTTTTAACGAATCTTTAGGAAAGGATTGTGATAGGAAATAATTGCTGGGAAATTATTACCCTCTACAACTTATTTTGAAAAGCGCCTATTGCATTTTAAACACCCCAAATTATTTTCCGTGTATCATTAATGTGTATATATTGAGTTGGAATCAATGCATGTACGATTTTGTGATTTACTTTAATTGACATTATTTCTTACATACCTTTCTGTCTATCAAATAGTTATATACTTGTCATTTTAAATATACCTTGTGTATATATACATATACACATGCACATATATACATATATTTCATTGTGCTTAGGCAATGATAATAGTTTACTTAGGCCTATTCTCTTATTATTTAGGTTATTTCATATTTTCTCATTTTAGTTGTCACGACTATTGCTATCTTTTTTTTTTTCCAAATAATTTCCTATTTCGGGCCAGCCCGGTGGCGCACTGGATAGTGCGCCGCTTGGGAAGCGCGGCGGCGCTCCCGCCTGAGGGTTCGGATCCCACATACAGACCGGTTCCCGCTCACTGGCTGAGTGAGGCGCGGGAGCAACGCCGAGGGTTGCAATCCCGTTGCCGGTCCCCGGTCCGGTACGGGGGCAACACTGAGGGTTGCGATCCGTTGCCGGACACGGAAAAAGACAAAAAAATAAATAAATAAATAAATAAATAAATAAATAAATAAATCTTCCCCTTGTTTTTGATTTTTATTGAGCAATGTCAGATTTATTAATATTAATCTTCAAAACAAACTAAGATCTCAAGAGGAAGATCTGCTTTCAGTTAAAGTCTTCCACAAGTAGCTGTGATTTTTGGAATCCAAAACCCGGTGACGCACTGCTACAGTGCGCCGCTTGGGAGTGCAGTGGTGCTCCCGCCGAGGGTTCGGATCCCACATACAGACCGGTTCCCGCTCACTGGCTGAGCGAGGTGTGGGAGCAACACCGAGGGTTGCGATCCCGTTGCCGGTCCCGGTCCGGTACGGGTGCGACACTGAGGGTTGCGATCCGTTGCCGGACACGAAGAAAGACAAAAAAAAGGAAAAAAAACAAAAAGTATAGTCTTTGGAATGAAATTCCTGGGTCAAAGCTCTTGACTAGCTTTATAGCTCCTATTTCATATTGTCAGGTTGTTCTCTAGAACACCTTTACAGTGTCACTGGAGACATTAAGTTTATCTGTTTCCCTGTGGTTTGGCCACATTGATTTTTATCTCTTTTATAAGGTGTTTACAGTATAATGGTTCCTTAAAGATGTTTTAATAAGCATTTACTTTCTGGTGGCCTATTTCTTTGTGAGGAGTTTTACTGTAATTATTTCTTGGTATATAATCTGTGCATCAGTTTTAACCACTTAGCCTGAAAACTTTGTAGTTGGTCCTATATATTTATATGAAATCTTTATAAATTATTCAGATACTAACCTTTTATAAATTACTTTTATCATAGTTTTCCTCTTCTATTGCTTTTCTTGATGTGAGACTTAATGTTTTATCATGCAAAAGGTTTTTTTAATTAGAAATAATTTTTTGTTGTGATAAAATACACATAAAATTCACCAAAGTGTACAATTCAGTGGTACTTAGGGCATTCACAATATTGTGCAACCATCACCACCACTATAGTTTCAGAATATTTTCATCACCATGAAAGAAAATCCTGTACCTATTAAGCAACCACTCCCTGTTCTTTCCTACCTGCAGCCCCTGAACACTACTAATCTGCTTTCTGTCTCTCTGGATTCACCTTTTCTGGAATTTCATGTATAGGAAGTGATACAATATATGGCTATTTGTGTCTGACTGCTTTTACTTAGCATTATGCTTTTAAGGTTTAGCCATGGGGCAGCATGTATCAGTACTTTATTTCTTTTTATGGCTGGATAATATTCACTTGTATGGATACATTTTATTTATCCATTCCTCCAATGATGGACATTTGGGTTGCTTCCACTTTTTTCGCTATTGTGAATAGTGCTGGTATGAAAATTGATTTATGAGTTTTTGTTGAACACCTGTTTTCAGTTCTTTTGGGTATGTATTTAGATGTGGAATTGCTAAGTCATATGATAATTCTATGGTTAGCTTTTTGAGGAGCTGCCAAACTATTTTCCACAACATCTGCACCATTTGGTATTCCCACCACCAATGAACAAGAGTTCTAGTTTCTTCACATCCTCACTAATACTTATTTTCCTTTCTTTCTCTCTTCCTCTCTTTCCCTTCCTCCCTCCCTTCTGTCCTTTCTTTTAAACATTGCCATCCTAGTGGAGGTAAAGTGGTATTTCTTGTGGTTTTAATTTGCATTTCCCTAATGACTGATGACATTGACCATCTTTTCATGTACTTGTTGGCCATTTGTATATCCTCTTTGGAGAAACGTCCATTCAAGTCCTTTGGCCATCTTTTAATTGGGTTATTTGTCTTTGTTGTTGAGTTGTAAGAGTTCTTTATTTTGAGTATGAGTCCCTCATCAGATATATAATTTGCAAATATTCTAGTTCATTTTATGGTTTGTCTTTTCATGCTCTTGATAGTGTCCTTTGATGTACAAAAGTTATCAATTTTTTCTTTTGTTGCTCATGCTTTTGGTGTCATATCTAAGAAGCCATTGCCAAAATTACAGTCATAAAAGATTTCCCCCTTAGTTTTCTTCTGAGAGTTTTATAGGTTTAGCTTTTATATTTATGTCTTTGATCCATTTTAAGTTAATTTTTGTATATGGTGTGAGATAAAGGTCTAACTTCTCCTTTTTGTATGTGGATTCCAGTTGTCCCAGCACTGTTTGTTGAAAAGACTCTTCTTTCCCCATTGAATGATCTTGGCATCCTTGTTAAAAATCAGTTGACTTCGGGCCGGCCCGGTGGCACACTGCTACAGTGCGCCGCTTGGGAGCACGGCAGCACTCCTGCCGAGGGTTCGGATCCCACATACAGACCGGCCGCTCACTGGCTGAGCGAGGTGCGGGCGCAACACCGAGGGTTGCGATCCCGTTGCCGGTCCGGTACGGGCGCGACAGTGAGGGTTGCGATCCGTTGCCGGTCACGAAAAAAGACAAAAAGGAAAAAAAAATCAGTTGACTGCAAATGTATGGGTTTATTTCTGGATTATCTGTTCCTTTGGTCTATATGTCTGTCCTTATGCAGGTATCACACTGTTTTCATTATTAACTTTGAAGTAAGTTGTGAAATTGGCAAGTGTGAGTCCTCTAACATTGTTCGTCTTTATAAGATTATTTTAGCTATTCATGATTCCTTAAAATTCTATGTGAATTTTAGGATCTGCTTTTTTATTTCTACTAAAATGGCAATTGGAAGTTTAATAGGAATTGCACTGAATCTGTAGATCGCTTTGGGGAGTATCACCATCTTAATATTAAGTCTTCCAATCCATGAATACAGGGTGTCTTTCTGTTTATTTAGGTTGTCCTTAATTTCTTTCAGCTATGTTTTGTAGTTTTCAGTGTACAAGTTTTGTGCCAACTTGGTTAAATTTATTCCTAAGCATTTTATTCTTTTGATGTTGTTATAAAACAAATTGTTTTCCTAATTTTCTTTTCAGATTGTTTATTGCTAGTGCACAGAAATATGACTAATTTTTGTGTGTTGATCTTGTATCCTGCAATTTGCTAAATTTGATGCAAAAGGCTTTTATTTGTATATATTCAGGTGTATCTATATTGCCTCTTAGGACAACTTTCACTTCTTTTGTAGAAAATCATCTATTCTCCATCTGGGCATAAATATACTACTCAGTTTTCTTCCCTAATTGATTATTTGATCTATCAGAGCTTACAATGATCCAAATTAGTTTTTCTCTATACTGATACACATTTGTCCTAGGATTCTTATTTTTTATTTTTTCTTTGATATTACTTCTAGTTTATTCTGTATACAATAAAATATTTCATTGTTTTTAACCTATCTTCAGAATTTTCATTTTTATCTTTATCCCTAGCATATGGGTTTGAAAATTTCTTGTCTTTATCCCTAGCATATGGGTTTGAAAACTACTGCTTTATAATAATTTGAACTTACCTTAAAGTTTAAAGAGCTACTTTTCCCTTTGTTCTTCCAAATGAATTTCACATTGAGTTTATCAAGTTCTATAACTAGTTTTCACAAGCCTTAATTTGTATTGAATTAAATTTACATATTAAAATGGGTATTTTACGGTTTACTGTCTTTAGTCCTTTCATCTAAGACTCCATTCACTTATGTTTTATTTATTTATTTATTTTTTGTAGCTGGCCAGTATGTGGATCCAAACCCTTGACTTTGGTGTTATAAAACCACACTCTAACCAACTGAGCTAACCAGCCAGCCCCCCATTCATTCATGCTTTATTTGATTCACTGTAGTCTTACACTTTTCTTTGAATAAATATCTGATTTCCCAAGTTCAATTGATATCCAAGTACTTACTGTTTTTTCTCATTATTTAAAAATGGAATACTTTTTTCATTGTATTTCCACTTGTATATCACTATTATATAGATTGTAATTCACTTTTTGGTATTTCTCATTTCTTGCAACTTTGTACTCATTCTTGTGTACAATAAATTCTTTTTACAAGAATTTTAAAAGATATACTGTCTTGTCAATTGTGGAAGTGATTGTATATAATTATTTATTTTTTATAATATTTGACTTAAATTACTCTCACCAGCATTTCTACTACTGTTTAAAATTTTAAATGCAAGTGCTTTTCCATTTAGCATAACATTGACTCTTGGGATTAAATTTATATTTCCTTTTTTAAAAAAATCATTCAGACCAAAGTATTTTAAGGTTTTAAATACGAAAATATGTTGAATATTGTTAAATGCCCTCTTAGAATCTGTGGATCTATGATTTTTACTGTCATTTCTGTTTATATATAATACATTATTAATGTTCTTATGTTCACCTAATCTTGCTTTCTAGAGGGTAAATACTATTTAGTCATAATGAAAATTTATTTTTTAAATTCAGTTTTGCCTTATAATTTTTTTCTTGTCAATTTATTTATTAAAATAATTTGTCTCAAAAGTTTCAGTATCGCTCACTGGCTGAGCGAGGTGTGGGCGCAGCACCGAGGGTTGCGATCCTGTTGCCGATCCTGGTCCGGTACGGGCGCAACACTGAGGGTTGCGATCCGTTGCCGGACACGAAAAAAGACAAAAAGGAAAAAAAAAAGATTCAATATAAGGGCCGGCCCGTGGCTCGCTTGGGAGAGTGTGGTGCTGATAATACCAAGGCCAAGGGTTCGGATCCCTATATAGGGATGGCCGGTTAGCTCATGTGGTGCTGACACCACCAAGTCAAGGGTTCAGATCCCCTTACTGGTCATCTTTTTAAAAATTTTTTTCAATATATTTTAACAGAAGGATTATTTGAAATAAACTTTAAGTTCAAGGAACGTTTAGAGATAATCTAATGCCCTGCTACTACTCAAAGGATACATTAGTGGACCGGGAGGATTCCTATCATTTGTGATTGCTAAGAAGATTTCAGGTCCTGCCTTAGACCTTATTTTATGTACAGTAAAGTTTGAGACTCTGCTCTAATTTGATCCTCTCATTTTACAAACAAGTTAGATCCAGAGAGGTTAATTTGCTTGAGTTAAATATTGAAACAACCAGGACTATTATCTGGGTCCCCTATCTTCCACTTCACTGCTCTTTTTAGTTGTATCACACCACTTCCTCTATACTTTGAAGTTTTAGAAAAATTCTTTAGTATTTTCTTGTTCTATTTCTAGCTTACTCCTAATCATACTTTAAAACCCTCTTGTGCTACTACCTATTTGATGAAGCCCTTTATCATATCCGTACTATTTCATACTACTTCAGTTCATTGAACACTTTCATTAGTGGCATATACACTAATATATATGCCACATTATTCTGTAATTAACTGTTTATATATCCGACTTCTCTGTTAAAGTGGTTACTCCACGAGGACGGGAATTCTTACTCTTTTTTTGTTTTCTCAGCCTAGCGTGCACATAGTAAGCATTTTTAAAACTTATAAAATTTTAAGTTGAGAATTTTATTAATCTGTAGGTAATCATACAATCAAATTGTTTACTTGATCATTACTTATAATAATTATGGGAAATTTCCCATTTTTAATTTCTTTTTGTGGGATCCGAACCCTCGGCGGGAGCGCCGCCGCGCTCCCAAGCGGCGCGCTGTAGCAGTGTGCCACTGGGCCGGCCCCTTAATTTCTTTATTTTAAAATTTTTAGTCCTGAAACTTTTATAGTCTTTCTTTTTTTAAAATTGTAGTTTATCAATTGTTTACATTTTTTATTTTTCAAAAACCCAACTACTAATTTTGCCACTTTTTAATTTCCAATCTGTCTTATATTTTATTGCTACTTCTGAGTTGTCTCTTTATTTCCTTTTTAAGTTTTTAGGTAGATACTTAATTCTTCACACTTTTTTTTCTTACTAATATATTCACTTAAGCCAACTTTTATTGAATTTATGTGCAATTTCTCCTCTGTCGTTTGGTAGTGTACCTTGAATTTTTATATTTCTATTTCTACTGTCTTTTAAGAATATTTTGCCATATCATTGTGATTTTATTCTTAATGAAGAAGCATTAAGAGCATTATTTTTCTCTATGTTTTTAAAAATTTTTATTATTTTGATACATTGTAATTGTACATATTTATGGGGTACAATTTGATGTCTTGATACATATGTGAGAGTACTTTGTAAAGTTCATGGAAAGAAAAAAGTGGGGGAGCTGGCTCGTTGGCTCAGTTGGTTAGAGTGTGGTGCTGATAACACCAGGTTCAGGGTTTGATCCCTGTACTGGCCAGCTGCCAAAAAAAAAAAAAAAAAAAAAAGTTCATGGAAAGATTCATATTGTCTTTTAATTCTATTTTTCTAAAAACTTTTTAAAGTACCTTCATATATGTTGTATATTGGGTCAGGGTAGTTAGTGTATCCATTTCTTTATGGTTTTCATTTTTAATTTTATTTCTCCATCTGTATTCAAAATAAGAACATTTGGAATAGCAGATGAGGGATGAGCCTGTATGTTCATTAGGAAGATTAAGGATGGCCAGGCTTTTGTTGAATTTGAAAAATGTGATCTTGTGTTAGGCTAGATCTATGTGTTTCCAAAACTTTGTTAAATAGCAAAAATAATATTTTGCAGAAATTGAAAACTTATGGCTCATGGCCATGTCCAGCCAACATATAAGTTTTGTTTGGCTTACACAGTGATTTTTTAAAAAATCTAAAACTGTTGCCAATATTTAAAAATCAAGAGATTTCACATAAAATTCCTAGTATCTGGGTTCTATTAAACCAGAATATTTGACACAGTTACTGGAACTGATTATGACTGTTCCCTTTAGAATGAGACTTGCCCCGTCCAGTTTCTTATAAACACATTCTAACATAGTATTTCCATTTATGTTACATGCCTGATGCCTGTATGTGTTGGAGTTTGTAACCCCTTTCTATAGCATGAGAGTATAGAAGAGAAACCTTGGAGCTGATTGAGAGTAAGGGCTTAGCTATTTGGAACCCATGGTAGTATAGAAGTACATGAGATTAAGCTGAGCTTGAGAAGGAAGTATTAACTGTGAAATTTAGCAAGTAAGGATCATCAGAATGAGAAGTTATATTGAAAAATGGTAAATGAAGAGATTGTGGTCTTGAGAGAAAAGATATTACACTGATAATGTCAGAGGTAGAGCAGTGTTGTCAGAATGAAGCCTTGATGAATGGAAAATATGAAGTAGGAACAGAAAGAAAAAGTCTGATTATGTGAAGGAATCTCTTTTTCTATCCTACTTGACTATTTCTCCATTATGGAGCCAGAACAAGTATAATCTTAGTCCATATCTACATCTGATTTTACTTCATCTAGAGACCAAAGTTATATGGAAAGATCAACATGTGCAAATGACAGTAGAAGTTTAAACAGGTATGAATTATAAAAGCACTTGATCCTGTAGGTACAAAATGATGTACAGTTAAAATGTTGAAAATTTTATTGAAAACACTGACTAAGATATGGGGAGGAAAAACCCTTAAACTTTGTATAGTGATCATTACAAATTTTGTGGTACTTTTTATTTTATTTTTTTTACTGTTCTTTCCAAAACACTATGTGGTACTTTTAAATTTAGTGTTTTTGTTTTATAATTTAACATTCCATATTTATATATTTATAAAGATGTGCATATTTTTGTAAATTTAATATTAGCCCATCATGCAAAAATGGCTAGAATATTTTTTGGTATATTTCGTCATATTTGGAAGATATGTTTGGGTTGGTTTAATTTAAAATGTGGAGTGTAGTCTATATGGTGTCACAAAATATAGTTCAGGGGATACTTCCTCCAAAATAGTTGAAACTGAGAATCCATGGGAGGCCCACCTGTTTGCCAGTTAGGAAAGACACCATATGTATTTATGACTTGAATAGAGAAAACATTTTACTTCAAATGTCAGTCCCATATTGAAAGTCTCAAGGGGAGTTACTCCAAATAGTAGGTAGTGATTGTTGATCATGTTGCTTCTCATATGGATTTTTCTGTATAGCAGCAGGGATTTATTTATTTAATAGTGGTTAATGATTCTCCTGAACAATGACTGGAGGGGCAAGTTAGTGTATCAGAATACCTGATTTTCTTTTATATATGGAATTTTAAAATATTTTTCAACCTCTGGTCCAGATGACTTAGTGAGTTCACCTTTGACATGTCTGCTCTGCTCAAACAGATACCAATGATAGATAAAATTTTAAAAAGAAAACTAAAAATATACTGAAAAGCTTAAAAACATGGTAAATGTTTCTGTGGTCAAGAAACAAAACAAAAATGCAAGATGAGGGCTAGCCACTTAGCTCAGTCAGTTAGAGTATGGTGTTGAAACACCAAGGTCAAGGGTTTGGATCCCCGTACTGTCCAGCCACCAAAAAACAAAAAAACAAAAAAAAAGGGACCGAATAATTGGATCTGTTGGACTCCAGGTCTTGAAATGAAGGTTTCCGGGAATTTGGTTCTTGAGAGCAACAAGACTAAAATGGCACCACTTATAATGGGAACCAGGCATACTGCTTATAGGTAGGATGTAATTACTGTCTCATCCCCCTTGGTAGAGAAAGCAGAAAATAAAGTATTGCTGACTACATCAACAACTACAAAGTCTAGAAACCTGAAGCCTTATGGAGATATGAATTTACAGACACAGCCTTGTGATCATGCACTAACCACCACCAACATTGGTTTTATATTGAATCTGTGCTATCACCAGTAGCACGATAGAAGCTCTGAAATGTGAAATAAAATCTCATCCTAGACTGGAAAACTAGGTGAAAGCAGCTTGAAAAATGAGTAGATAACATGGGTGAAACCAAAGAGAGAAACATAAACAAATACCACCCACTGAAAATTAGCAAACCCAAACTACAAAAACATGAAAAATGTTAATGCTAAGAGAGATATCCAACACATCAACAACTGGAACATGAAAATGATTTTATGTAACAGTCTATTAAAGACTTTAAGTATGTTTAAAGGTGCTCAAAGAGATAAATGAGGGAATAACTAAAAAAAGAGGTTAAGAAACAGGCAGAAATAAAAACAGACATAAAATACAATTATATATTTTAGAAATGAAAAATATAATCATTGAAATAAAAACTCAATGTATGAGCTAGTAGACC
The DNA here is from genome assembly GCF_000696425.1 of Galeopterus variegatus. Classification (NCBI taxonomy): domain Eukaryota; kingdom Metazoa; phylum Chordata; class Mammalia; order Dermoptera; family Cynocephalidae; genus Galeopterus; species Galeopterus variegatus. Next base: position 161,007 of record NW_007727108.1, on the reverse strand, counting down.
ATGGACGTAGTTGACCAAAAGGAATTTGGAAGTTTGTAATGAGGTATTCACCCAAGAATGTAGCAACAGAGTGGCAAAGAGACAGACAGACAGACTGATACAGATATGAATATATGTCATATGTATATATGACAGATAAGAGAGAAGATGTATGTATGTCTAAAAAGGAGTTTTGAGAGGAGACTGGAGGAAATGATGGGTAATCAATACTTGAAAAGAATTTTCAAGAATTTGAAGAGCTGAGAATTTTCCTCAATTGAAGAAAGACATGAGTTCTTAGATTGAATGTACTTACTAAGTATCAGATAAGATAAATGAAGAAAATACTTGCTTTTAGGCATTGTAGGAAACTTTAGAACATCAAAAAATAAAGGAAAAAAACTTAAAGGATACCAGAAAATACAGATTATTTCCAAGGAATGACAATTATATTGACAGTAGATTTTTTATCAGCAAATCAAATGCCAAAAGATAGTAGAGTAATATTTTTAGTGCGGTAAGTAGAAAATAACTGCCAACGTAGAATGTTATACCAGCAAAATGAAGACAAAATGAAGTCATATTCAGTTACATAAGACTGAGTTTACCAATCATAGACTTTCAATGAAAGAAGAGTACAGTTTATTTTTTAGTGAAAAGAGAATTGAAGAGGAATAATAACAGCTACAAAAATTGGGAACTCAAATTGATCAAAACTATTAATAAAGGGCCGGCCCGTGGCTCACTCTGGAGAGTGTGGTGCTGATAACACCAAGGCCACAGGTTCGGATCCCATATAGGGATGGCCGGTTAGCTTACTGGGTGAGCCTGGTGCTGACAACACCAAGTCAAGGGTTAAGATCCCCTTACCGGTCTTCTTTAAAAAAAAACTGTTAATAAATTTAATTAGCTATTAGCAGTAAAAACAAACAAAAAATTGCAATAAAAGAGATGGTGTTCAAGGGTAAAGTGAGCTAAGGTCCGTGTCCTGTTCAGAAAGAGGACAGAAATACTGAATGTTTTCAGATTTTGTTAGAAAAATTTATAAAGTATGTATGCTTAGAAATTAAGGGTAATCACTAAAAGAATAGGTATATGGTATACAGCTTCCACCCAACAGTGGGTAGAGGAGGAAAAGGAGGTAATATTGAAAGAAAAGAAGAAGAAAATCTAAAGAAGGGTCTATAAACATTAAAAGCAAACAAATAAGTTTAAATATGAGAGTACTTCAAAAAAGTTTGTGGAAAAATAGAATTAAAGATAATATGAATCCTTCTATGAACTTTTTTTTTGGTTCCTGTTTTTGGCATCTGGCTGGTAAGGGGATCCAAACCCTGGACCTCAGTGTTATAACAACATGCTCTAACCAACTTAGCCCCCATGAACTTTTTGAAGTACCTTTGTACTGCAATAATCACAATAAATATAAACAGACTAAAGTTATTTGTTAAAAGAGGATAAAAGGATACCAAAAAAAAAAAAAAAAAAAATCCAGGAGCATGGAGGAAAAAATCTAGCTATGAAGGGTTTATAACTAAATATTAAACACACACACACACAGATAATGTAAAAATAAAAGGATTATAAAAGATATTCCTCACTTCTGGGTATATACCAAAAAGAATCAAAGAAGGGACTTGAACTGGTATTTGTATACCCATGTTCATAGCAGCAGTATTCACAATACCCAAAAGGTGGAAGAACCCAAATGTTGATTGACAAATGAATACAAATGAAACAAAATGTGGTATAAACGTATAGTGGAATACTATTCAGCCTTAAGAAGGAAGGAAATCCTGATAAATCCTACAAGATGGATGAACCTTGAAGACATTATGCTAAGTGAAATAAGCCAGTCATAGAGGACAGATACTGTAGGATTCCACTTACATGAAGTACCTAGAGTAGTCAAATTCACAGAGACAGAAAGTAGAATGGTGGTTGCCAGTGTCCAGGTTGTGGAGGGGGAGTTATTGTTTAATGGATACAGAGTTTTGTTTTGGGAAGATAGAAAAAGTTCTGGACATGGATGGTAGTGATGGTTACACAATAATGTGAATGTAGTTAATGCCACTTTAATGTATACTTAAAAATGGTTAAAATAGTAAATTTTATGTAACGTGTATTTTACCACAAATTAAAGATATCCTGTGGTGAAAACTAATTGAAAGAAAGCTGACGTAAAGAATTAACAATTGACAAAATAGATGTTAAGGAAAAAGGAAAGATTAATATAAAAAAGAATGATCTAAAAAGAGGAAATCATCATCTAAAAACATAGCTGGGAAATAGTAAGACAAAAAGCTGACACAATTTTAAGGAGTAATCCACAACTACATAACGTGAACAATTTTAGTACATTTCTATCAAAACTTATAAATCACAGAACTACAGAAATTTTGAATCAAAAATGATCAAATTTTTACCTACACTTAAAGAGAAAATAAACATTTTTCAAGTACACATGGAGCAATTACAGAAAATTGTCTAGATACTAGGGCACAGGGAATCTCAATACATTTCAAGGAATTTATATTATGAATAGTATTTTTAAGCCCCCTGTATTTAGAAACAAACAAACAAAAATCAATCCTAAATAACTTATGGAGATTTATAATGCACATTTCCAAATTTACAGAACTAAACATTAGTACGAATACTACACACAGGAAAACATGAGTGATACATCTGAATTAGTACTTAAAACTAAACTTTTGGCCTCAGAAGCATTAAGAAAAAAAAAAAAAAAAAAACCCTAAAAATTAAATGAATTGAATTCAGTTAAAAAATAGTAGTAGTAAAAATAGTAGTTATGGTAGTATTTGTACTACTACTAATGATGGTACTAATCATAGCTAACATTTGAGTGGTTACTATTTTCTAGTTGTTCTAAAGCATTTTATATGTACAAACTCATAACAAACTGATCTTTGGATACTATCCTTATTCCTATTTTATAGACTGGAAGCATACACAAAGAAGGTGCATAACACTTCCAAGATTACTTAGCTAGTAAATAGCTGAATAAGGGTTTGAACCCAGGTAATCTGGCTTCAGAGAAAGAGGGAGAACAAGAATATCAAAGGAAACCTAAGGAAAGTAGAAGGGAAGAAAAAGTAAAGACAACAGCAGTCATAAATGAAATGAAACTGATTAGATGGGAGAAAAATGATAAAACTATAGTAATATGAATGAAGTAGAAAAAATAAAAATATTCAGAGCAACAAGGAGGGTTTTAACTACTGATGCAGTAGTGATTTAAAAATTACATGAGGCTGGTCGTTGAACTCAGTTATTAGAGCAGAGCACAGCCTTGTAACACCAAGGTCAAGGGTTTGGACCCCTTTACCAGCCAGCTGCTGGGAGGGAAAAAAAAAGAGAAAGTCACAAGAAAATATATGAAAAGCTTCAACATTAAATTTGAACACTGAGATCAAACGGATAACTTTCTGGAAAACTATTGTCTTAGTCTTTTTATGCGGCTATAACAAAATATCACAGACAATAGATTTTTTATTTTTGGATGCTGGCCAGTACAGGGATCCGAACCTGTGACTTTGGTGTTATAAGGCTGTGCTCTAACCAACTGAGCTAACCCGCCAGCCCTGACAATAGAAATTTATAGTCTTTTTTATAAAACAATTTTTATAAACAATAGAAATTTATTTCTTATGGTTCTGGAGGCTGGGAAGTCCAAGATCAAGGCGCCAATAGGATTGGTGAGGGCGGCTTTCCGATTCCAAGATGGTGCCTTGTTGTTCCATCTTTATATCCTCATATGGCAGAAGAGCAGAAGAGAGTGAGCCCACTCCCTTAAGCCCTTTTCTAAGGGCCCTAATCCCATTCATGAAAGCAGAAACCCCATGGCCTAATTACCTCCTCTACATGCCCCACCTTTTAATACCACTGCAATGGGGATTAAGTCTTAACATGAATTTTGTAGGTGGACATATTCATGCCAAGGCAATTATTAGTTACCAAAGTCTTCTCAAGAAGATTTGAAAACAGATAAACCAATAACCAGTAAAGAAGTTGAATAGATAATAAAAAAATCTCACTCTCACCCAAAAAGAGACTGTTAAAAGTAATGAGAGTTTAGCTATATTACTAAATTCAGGGTCACTGTATGAAATCGATAATGAAATCAACCAAACAAAAAATTGGTTCTTTGAAAAGACCAGTGAAATTGATAAGGCCTCTAGCACAGATCAAGAAAGAGAGAGATGGTACAAATTCTTAATATGAGGGATTAAAAAAAAGAATATCAGTATAGAACCTACAAATAATATTAGAGGATATTTTATTAAATGTTATGAACTCAATGCCAAAGAATTTGAAAAAAATTTTTCTTTTTAGCGTAATATTTGTTTTTATTTATACATTATTTAAATAATTTATACAGTGAATATACATCATTCCAATTTATATTATATAAGTTAATACAAATATAAATAATACAAATTATTTACATATTAAATATTTGAGTAAATTTTTTTAAAAAATTTTATTTTGTCAATACACAATGTGGTTGATTATTGTAGCCCAATACTGAAACCTCCCTCCCTCCTCCCTCTGCTCCCTCCCACCCAACAATATCCTTTGTTTGCTTGTCGTATCAACTCCAAGGAACTATACTTGTTATGTCTTCTTCCCCTCCCCAGTTTTTTTGTGTCTGTGTGTGCGTGAATTTATTTATTTATTTTTAGTTCCCACCCACCAATAAGTGAGAACATGTGGTATTTCTCTTTCTGTGCCTGACTTGTTTCACTTAATATAATTCTCTCAAGGTCCATCCATGTTGTTGCAAATGGCAGTATTTCATTCGTTTTTACAGCTGAGTAGTATTCCATTGTGT
>NW_007727108.1:153250-156145 GCF_000696425.1 Galeopterus variegatus | reverse complement strand
GTTCCAACTCTTGGCTATTGTAAAGAGTGCTACAGTGAACATTGGGGAAAAGGTATACCTTCAACTTGATGATTTCCATTCCTGTGAGTATATTCCAAGCAGTGGGAAAGCTGGGGCATATGGTAGATCTATCTGTAATTGTTCAAGGAACCTCCATAACATTTTCCATAGAGGCTGCACCATTTTGCAGTCCCATCAACAATGTAGGAGAGTTCATCTTTCTACGCAACCTTGCCAGCATTTATCATTCAGAGTCTTTTGGATTTTAGCCATCCTAACTGGGGTGAGATGGTATCTCAGTGTAGTTTTGATTTGCATTTCCCAGATGCTGAGTGATGTTGAGCATTTTTTCATATGTCTGTTGGCCATTTGTATATCTTCCTTAGAGAAATGCCTACTTAGCTCTTTTGCCCATTTTTTAATTGGGTTACTTGTATTTTTCTTGTAAAGTTGTTTGACTTCCTTGTATAGTCTGTATACTAATCCTTTGTCGGATTTATATTTTGCAAATATTTTCTCCCACTCTGTTGGTTGCCTTTTAACTCTGTTAATTGTTTCTTTTGCTGTGCAGAAGCTCTTTAGTTTGATATAATCCCATTTGTTTATTTTTCCTTTGGTTGCCCATGCTTTGGGGGTCATATTCATGAAGTCTGTGTCCAGTCCTACTTCCTGAAGTGTTTCTCCTATGTTTTCTCTAAGAAGTTTTATTGTTTCAGGCTGTATATTTAATTCTTTAATCCATTTTGAGTTGCCTTTAGTGTATGGTGAAAGATGTGGGTCTAGTTTCATTCTCCAGCATATTGACATCCAGTTCCCCCCCACACCATTTGCTAAAGAGGCAGTCTCTTCACCAGTGTATAGGCTTGGTGCCTTTGTCAAAGATCAGATGGCTGTAGGTGTGTGGGTTGATTTCTGGATTCTCTATTCTATTCCATTGATCAGTGTGTCTTTTATGACAGCACCATACTGTTTTAGTTATTATAGCTTTGTAGTATAGTTTAAAGTCAGTAGTGTTATGCCTCCAGCTTTAATTTTTTTGCTCAGCGTTGGTTTGGCTATGCGTGGTCTTTTGTTATTCCATATAAATGTCTGGATAGTTCTTTCCATTTCTGAGAAAAATGTCATTGAAATTTTGATGGGGATTGCATTGAATTTGAATATCACTTTGGGTACTATGGACATTTTCAAAATGTTGATTCTTCCAATCCAAGAGCATGGGATATCTTTCCATCTTCTTGTATCCTCTCTAATTTCTCTCAGCAGTGGTTTGTAGTTCTCATTGTGGAGATTTTTCACATCCTTGATTAACTCAATTCCTAACCATTTTATTTTTTTGGCGACTATTGTAAATGGGCAGGCTTTCTTGATTTCTTTTTCTGCATGTTCACTATTGGAGAATAGAAATGCTACTGATTTTTGTGTGTTGATTTTGTGTCCTGATACTGAGCTGAAATCATTTATCACCTCCAAGAGTTTTTTTGTAGAGGCCTTAGGCTGTTCGATATATAGGATCATGTCATCTGCAAACAGGGACAGTTTGACTTCATCTTTTCCAATCTGGATGCCCTTTATTTCTTTTTCTTCTCTGATTGCTCTGGCTAGTACTTCCAACACTATGTTGAATAGGAATGATGAGAGTGGGCATTCTTATCTAGCTCCAGTTCAGGATGACATTGGCAGTGGGTTTATCATATAGGGCTTTAATTATGTTGAGATACTTTCCATGTATACCTAACTTATAGGTTTTTGTCATGAATGAGTGTTGAATTTTATCAAATGCTTTTTCATCATCTATAGAGATGATCATATGGTCCTTGTGTTTGATTTTATTAATATGGTGTATCACATTGATTTGTGTATGTTGAACCAACCTTGTATCTCTGGGATGAATCCCACTTGATCGTGGTGATTAATTTTACGTATGTGTTGCTGTATTCTGTTTGCTAGTATTTTAGTGGGGATTTTTGCATCTATATTCATCAAGGATATCAGCCTGTAGTTTTCTTTTTCGGTTGTATCTTTACCTGGTTTGGTATCAGGATGATGTTTGCTTCGTAGAATGAGTTTGGGAGATTTGCGTCTGTTTCAATCTTTTGGAATAGTTTGTAAAGTATTGGTGTCAAGGCCGGCCCGGTGGCGCACTGCTACAGTGTGCTGCTTGGGAGCGTGGCTGCGCTCCCGCCGAGGGTTCGGATCCCACATACAGACCGGCCGCTCACTGGCTGAGCGAGGTGCGGGTGCAACACCGAGGGTTGCGATCCCATTGCCGGTCCCGGTCCAGTACAGGCGCGACAGTGAGGGTTGCGATCCATTGCCGGTCACGAAAAAAGACAAAAAGGAAAAAAAAAAAAAAAAGAATTGGTGTCAATTCCTCTTTGAGTGCTTGGTGAAATTCTGCTGTGAATCCATCTGGTCCTGGGCTTTTCTTTGTTGGGAGCCTTCTGATAACAACTTCAATCTCCTTTATTGTTATTGGTCTGTTCAGATTTTCTACATCTTCATGGCTTAGTTTTGGGAGCTTGTGTGTGTCCAGCAATTTATCTATTTCCTCCAGATTTTCAAATTTGTTTTGGCATATACTTGTTTATAGTAGTCTCGAATGATTCCTTGTATTTCAGATGAATCAGTCGTAATATCGCCTTTTTCATTTCTAATTTTTGTTATTTGAATCTTCTCTCTTCTTTTTTTAGTTAGCCATGCTAGTGGTTTGTCAATTTTATATATCTTTTCAAAAAACCAACTTTTCGATTCATTGATCTTTTGTATTTTGGGGGGGTTTCAATTTCATTAAGTTCTGCTCTGATCTTAAGGATTTCTTTCCATTTGGTAACTTCAGGTTTGGATTGTTCTTGTTTTTCTAGTTCTTTAAGGTGAAGTGTTAGGTTTTTCACTTGC
>NW_007727108.1:151714-152938 GCF_000696425.1 Galeopterus variegatus | reverse complement strand
CTGTTTAATTTCCATGTGTTTGTGTAGTTTCCAGAATTTCATTTGTTATTGATTTCTAGTTGTAATCCATTGTGGTCTGAGAAAATACATTCCAATTTTTTTGAATTTGTCACCTAATATGTGATCTATCCTGGAGAATGATCCATGTGCTGATGAGAAGAATGAATATTCTGAGGTTGTTGGATGGAATGTTCTGTAGATATCTGCCAAGTCAACTTGGTGTAGAGTATTGTTTAGATCTTGTGTTTCTCTCCTGATTTTTTGCCTAGATGAACTGTCCAATATTGACAGTGGGGTGTTCACGTCCCCTGCTATTATGGTATTAGTGTCTGTTTCCTTCTTTAGGTCTAATAGAGTTTGTTTGATAAATCTGGCTGCTCCAACCTTGGGTGCATACATATTTATGATTGTTATGTCTTCTTGATGGATCAGTCCTTTTATCATTATGTAGTATCCCTCATTGTCTCTTTTTATGGTCTTTAGTTTAAAGTCTATTTTGTCAGATACAAGAATAGCTACTCCAGCTCATTTTTCTTTTCTGTTTGCATGGTAAATCTTTTTCCATCCTTTCACTCTTAGTCTATGTGAGTCTTTATGGGTGAGGTGGGTCTCTTGAAGGCAGCATATAGTTGGGTCCTCCTTTTTAATCCAGTCAGCCAGTCTGTGTCTTTTGATTGGGGAATTCAAGCCTTTTACATTTAAGAGTTGTTATTGAAAAGTGTTGACGTATTCCTAGCATTTTATTGATTATTGTTTGGTTGTCTTAGGTGTCTTTTGTTCCTTCCTTTCTGATTTACTGTTTGTTTTTTGTGTTTGTTGGTTCCTTGGGTTGTAGATAGCCTTTTTGTTTGTTTTCTCTTCATGAATGCCATTTTTATTACTAGTGGGTTTTGATTTTTCTTGGGTTTTTATGGCAGTGGTAGTTATTTTTCAGGAACCAAACCCAGTACTCCCTTGAGAATTTCTTGTAAGGGTGCCCGTGTGGTGGTGAACTCCCGCAGTTTTTGTTTGTCTGAGAAATACACTATTTGCCCTTCATTTCGGAAGGATAGCCTTGCAGGGTAGAGTATTCTTGGCTGACCATCTCTGGCTTTTAGTATTTTGAATATATCATCCCATTCCTTTCTGGCTTTATGGTTTGTGAAGAAAAGTCTGATATTAGCCTGATTGGGGCTCCCTTATAGTTGATTTGACACTTCTCTCTTGCAGCTTTTTAGATTCTCT
>NW_007727108.1:121034-150971 GCF_000696425.1 Galeopterus variegatus | reverse complement strand
CTTTGGTGGTGTACTTTCTTGATTTTTTGTATTTCTGGTATCTTTTTTTTGATGTTTATTCCTTGTGGCAGGGAGTTTCATAGTCCACACGTTTGACAGTATTGACTGACTAAGATGTTGCTGTGGTTGCCAATTTGGTATGGCTACCTCAGTGACTGCTCAGTTGGCCACTAGTGCCTTGCATGTGTGGTTGCCTCGGGTCTTGTGCCTCTCCGGGGAGCCACCTCTCTGGTTAGCTTGGACTCTGCCAGGCTGCTCGATCATGGGGCGGTACTACAGGGAGCGTGGTCTCTGCTGAGCTTCCACCTCCCGTGCTAGACTTCTTCCTGTTCTGTGCGCTCTGGCCCGGGCTGCTGGGATGCGCTGTGGCACTGCAGAGCGTGTGGTCTCTGCTGAGCTTCCCCTTCCTCTGCAGGATGTCTCCCTGCTCTGTGTGTGCTAGGCCAGGCTTGGGATGGAGCTGGGTGGCGGCGGTGAAGCCTACCTGCTGGTGGATCGTGTGGCGGTGGCCCCCCCACAGGGTGTGTGGATTCTATGGAGCTTCTATCTCCCTTGCTGGACATCTCTGTGCTCTGTACGCATTGGGCCAGGCTGCTGGATTGCGCGGCAGCAATTTGGTCCCCGTGGAGTTCCTGCCTCCCCTGCCGGACGTTTCCCTTCTCTGAGCACACTAGGCCGGGCTGGAAATGGAGCCGGGTGCCTGCAGTGAAGCCTACCTGCTGGATCATGCAATGGCGGCTCCACAGGGTGTGTGGTTTCTGCAGAGCCTCCGCCTCCATTGCCGGATGTCTCCCCACTCTGTGCGCACTGGGCTGGGCTGGGAATGGAGCTGGGTGGTGGCGGTGAAGCCTATCTCCCGGATCTTGCGACGGCGGTCCCGCAGGGCATGTGGTCTCTGCGGAGCTTCTGCCTCCCCGCTGGACGTCTCCCCACTCAATATGCACTTGATGTTATGTTTTTATAGTTTAAATCAGTTGATTTGTGGGAGAGAGTGACGCTAGGGACCATCTATTCTGCCATCTTGACCAGAAGTCACATTTGAAAATTTAGGTGGAACAGAGAATGGCCTAGGAACACACCTCCATACAAAACTGACACAAGAAGATATGGAAAATCTAAAGAGTTCCATGTCTATTTAAAACCTTTCCCTTAATGAAATTTCCATGCCAAAATGGTTAACACAAACTCTTTCAGAGAACTAAAAAAGAGGAAACACTTCTGAACTCATTTTATGAGGCCAGCATAAGTTGGATAGCAAAACTTAGAATATTATGAGAAAGGAAAATTGCAAGACCGTTTCTTTTATTAACATAGGTGTAAAAATTCTGAACAAAATATTAGCAAGTCAAATCCAGAGACAGATAAAAATGATATATATGATGGCCATGTTAGATTTATTTTGAAAATGCAAGGTTGTTTAATATTTGAATATCAATCTATGTAATTCACCACATTAACAAAATATGTGGGGATGTTTAACACTCAGTTTAAGACAGGGGTTACATTTGGAGTGAGAGGAGAATGCTAGGGAAAGATACCCTGGGAACTTTAATTGTATGGGTGATGTTTTATTTCTTTAAAAGTTCTGAAACACATATAGAAACAAATGTGAAAATTTGACAAAGCTCTGGGTGATGGGGACATAGATGTTTGTTATATTCTCCGCTCTTCTCTGTATATCTGAAAATATTTAATAAAATAGAAAAACCCAATAAATGTATAAAATGTAAATTATAGTGCTAAATTAAAAAGAAAAAATTTTGTAAAATGTTTGAAAAATGGTTTGCTCCATTCTTAAATGTTATATAATATTGTCTTGAAGTGAAATTTTTTTCTTGATATCATTTCAGAAAGGCAATCAATTTTGGCATACAAGAATTTGTTTATCAGTTATTCTGCATGTTAAAGAATACTCGAATACTGAAGTTGAAGTGGAGTGTCCTAATATTTAATGTATATAGGATTAATGCAGTTGTCATGCATATTTGATGTATGCCTGCTATCACTTCTTCAAAAATTAGCAAATTATGGGCCGGCCCGGTGGCGCACTGGATAGTGTGCCGCTTGGGAAGCGCGGCGGCGCTCCCGCCCGCGGGTTCGGATCCCACATACAGACCGGTTCCCGCTCACTAGCTGAGTGACGCGCGGGAGCAACGCCGAGGGTTGCAATCCCGTTGCCGGTCCCCGGTCCGGTACGGGGGCAACACTGAGGGTTGCGATCCGTTGCCGGACACGGAAAAAAGACAAAAGACAAAAAAAAAAAAAAATTAGCAAATTACCTCCCATCTCAAGCCCCTTCATCCTATGCTGTTGCTAAGGCTGGCCCAGAAGGTTTGGAGGAGAGTAAGAGGGAGAGGCAAAAGAGAACAGTATTTGACCTTGAAGCAAATCATATTGTCTACTTCTCTTCCCTTCTTCTTCCTCCCCTGCATAGAATCAGTCTTAAGGAAAAAATAGCAAAAGGGCAGCCTGTGGATTATGTAAAGAAGGGGAAAGAGCAGTTGAACCTCTTTGCCTTGAAAATGGGGAGGTGGTAAGGTTGTTCGGATGCTTTTAGCCATAAATTCTAGCTACCATGATTCTTTCACTTCCTTGATTTCTCTTTACCTTCCATAAGTCCAGTCAACCAATAGAATAGATTCCTTCCTGTCCTACTCCATGTAGTCCTATACCCTGAGATACAAAATAAGTGCAGTCTTTCTTTCTCCAATATATTCCTGGTAGTGAAATCAAAGTAAATAAATCAAAAGCCAGTCAGTAGTTTCCCTACATACTGTTTTGTGGAGTTTTTTGTTTTTGTTTTGGTGGCTAGCCAGTATGGGGAACCGAACCCTTGACCTTGGTGTTACAAGGCTCCTGTTTTGTGAGGAAAGCCTGCAGAAACGTTTTTGTCACAATTTGCCCACACCACCCTCCCAGCTTTCATGATTATAACTCATGTCTCAACAGATAAGTCATCACATGTAATTTACCCTCAGGGGTACTTGAAATAGTCAAAACTCTAGTTATTAAATTGAATAATGTAAGAGTCAGTTAAATGTGTTAACTGCCAAATGAATGAGTGAAATATAAGTGGCTACTACCCAGAGATGAAGGCTAGAAAAAGTTGCCTCCTTTAAAGCAAACTTTCCTTTTCTTTCTCTCTAGAGTTATTGTGACTAATTCAAATTGTAATAGTGGTAATATATTAAAAGAATGACATGAAAAATATAAACCTCTTTTTAATAGAATAGTTGAGAAATTGAAACCCATAAATGAATCTTGAACTAATGAATCAAAAAAGTGATTTATCTTGGTGTTCTGATTTATAGTACACATTCAAAATATAAATCCTAATTTCTCTTGACTGAAATGTCCTTTTGTGATTGAGAAATATTGTTCTTTTCATTTTCAACTGATTTTTTAAAGTTTGTAGTCTGATATTTAGTGTTTTATAGAATGTGTAGCATTCCATATGATGTTCTACTGTATTGTTTAAAGTAAACTGAAAAATATAACAAAAGCTTAATACTTTAGGTGATGCGGAGTATTTGAACTTAGTCCACATGGTATATGAATTAAAGGAAGGAGATGTATGAAAACTTCATACATGTGTACATGCTTATTACATATTTAGAAGGCTTCTTTTGCTAGTTTGGCTCAGCTTAAATATTGAAAATAATCTTTTATTTGTTTTTCAAACTTGATAATGCTCAAAGACTTTCAATAGTTAATATGTTGCTTCTTTCTTTTCTCATGTTTATACTGTTGGGATGAAGCTATTTTGTTGCTGATAGACTATAAGTTAATCATTTTCAGCTGGCCTCTAGGGTGAAAATAATATTCAAATGCACAGTTGAATTTTACTACAATATAAGAAAATATGGAGATCCAAATGAAACATAATTACCATATTACTCCCCTAGGTGGGCATAGTTTTAACATTGGTTACTGAGGGATCGAACTGAATTACAGGTCATAAAATAGGTAAAATGCTTCAGAGATGAAGTGTAGTGCTAAATTCTTGTCAAAACACATCACAGATTTATATCATCATGTGATAACTTTGTCCTCCTTACTTCCTTTTTCCCTTCTTAAATATAGACATTCCCTGAGATCACTCCTTTGAGTTATAGATGTTTTCTGTAAATATTTATTTCCTAAGAGAAATTATCTTTTCGTAGTTTAAACTGTCATCTTTAAATTTAGGAGTCTTAAATCTACTTGTCTAGCCCTCACTTTGCACCTAGAATCTAGATCCATATTTCAATGTATCTATGAAACATTTTCATTTGGATATCTTACTGTAACCCCAAGCTCAGTACAGATGCTCCTTGACTTAACGATGAGGTTATGTTCCAGTAAACTTATAGTAAGTTAAAAATATCATGTCAAAACTTCATTTAATACACCTAACCTAATGAACATCATAGTTTAGCTTAGCTACCCTAAACATGCTCAGAATGCTTACATAGCCTTTAGTTGGGCAAAATCACCTAAGACAAAGCCTATTTTATAATAAAGTTTTGAATATCTCATGTAATTTATTGAATACTGTATTGCAAATATCTTCCTAGTCTAAGTCTTCATGGCTTTTTACCCGAATAGATACTGGAGTTGCTGGTAGGGCATAAGGCAGGTTAGATTCCTGTTCTCAGGAAGCTTAAAAGAAATCATGACAATTGCTTATTGCCTTATATGTAAAGTTCAAACTCACTCTATCAAATGGAAACCAACTGTAGTAACTATCTCCATGTTCAGATGTTACTTTCTAGATCACTGTGCTATAGCACACGTAGCATCACTTTCTAATTGTTTGTTTATGTGTCTGTCTCCCTTACTACACTGAGTTATAGGAGATGGAGATGGGAAGGTTATTTTTGTATCACAGTGCCTAGCACAATACCTACCGTATACATCAGTGAATTTTTGTTGGATGGATGAAAGAGCGTTGTAGATACTTTCCCGTACTTTGTCATTTGACTCAAACAATGACTGTGTAAAGTATATAGGAGGTCTTTAAAAATCTCTAACTTTAAAGATTTTCCACAGTTGCTTTTAGTTTGTTTGTCCTTTTTCTTTCTTTTTTTTTTTTTTCTTTTTGTCTTTTTTCGTGACCGGTAACAGGATCACAACCCTCGGTGTCGCGCCCGTACCGCGACCAGCAACAGGATCGCAACCCTCGGTGTCGCGCCCGCACCGCGCTCAGCCAGTGAGCGGACCGGTCTCTATATGGGATCTAAACCCTCGGTGGGAGTGCCGCTGCGCTCCCAAGCGCTGCACTCTACCGAGTGCGCCACCGGGCTGGCCCTTGTTTGTCCTTTTTCTCCTTCCTTTTTCTAACATAAATTGTCATAGGAATCTCTTTATTATCTCCTGAATACCCCATCTTTGTTTTTACCTGTTCTCTGAATGCTTTTTTCCTTCTCTGTCATAGTTTAATATATGTTACCTCTTTTTGAGACCTTCCCCTTCTAACTCTAACCCACATTGATGTGTTGCTTGAAAACTATATAATTTTGCAGTCTGTTATATTGGTCACATTATGCATTTTTATCTGTACTGTCACATTCTTTCACTGTTTAATATGAAGTTTGTAGATGTCCCTGACTTGACTTGTGTAGCTGACTGTTTTTTTCCTATCTTTTTGTCCAAGAATTCTCCAAACATGACAATTCTGTACATACAAGGGTACTTCAAAAAGTTTTAGAAAAAATAGAATTAAAACAGAATATGAATCTTTCCATGAACTTTATGAAGTACCTGGGTATAACAGCACAGATTACTGTTTTTAAAAAGGCAGTTGTGTGGTCATCCATTCTCGTTATTGATTTTTTAAATTATCTCTTGAGTGTCACTGTAATTATAGTATTAAAATTTTATGACTGAATTTAGGCTAGCCAGATCATCAGTCAAACACCAAAAAAAAGACACTTTGGAATATTATAATAGGGACAGATAGGCCATTTCTTTAATCCATATCTTACAATACTAGTAAATTAACTATATTTTACAATAACTTAGAACTAATTTTTTTAGTCTAATGAATTTCATAACTCTGATAATAAATGAAAAAGTTTTCTTGGAGGAAATAGTGTACTTTGAAAAACTCACTGGTAACTACAATATCTAAGTGTTTATATGTTTAAAATAGCAGTTTCACATTGCATAAAGATGATTTAACAGTACTAGCTGTTTTGTCCATAAGTAAATATTGCGTATGGAGGAAAAGAAAATATAGATTTCTGTTAATCTCATTTTTTCCTACTTACATTGGCATCGTTTATTTTATCATTAGAAAAAGAGATAGTAAAAGCCACCAAAATGTTTGTTTTATATTACTATAATTAAGAGACAGGGTGTTTTTCTCACAAATAGCCTACTTATTCTTCTCTTATTACTGTTTTTCCTTTTTAACTCTTGTGTATCTTTTTCTTTTCCCAAATTCTATTTTATCGACTTTTCCTTGTATTTATTCTACATACCCCAACATTTTTTCTAGAATAGATTTATGATGAATTCATGCTCTTTTTATTGGCTGCAATTACTTCATTCTCCTATTGTTCCTACTCCCTCCCTGTTTTAAAAGCCTAAGTTCAATTTGTTCTTTTACTATTTTCCTGGTTGACTCTTTACCCAGGAATTAGAAATACATTGGCTTGATTGTATGGTGAACCATCTGTAGAACCCACCAGGACCTTTCTAATTCTTTCCATTTGTATTTAACTTTTCTTTCCAAGCAAAGGAAGCTGTTAATTTTTTTCTTGAGTGTCTCATTACAATGTAAATTTTGAAATATATTCCAAAAATTTTAGCCCTATCTTAAATTCTTACATCAACAGTAAGTAATTTTCTTTCATATTTTAGGGATTAGAATAAAATTTACTTTTATGCGAGTTAAATTTAATGTCAAAATAGAGCTTTGTGTTTGTGAGTTGGATCTTAGTGTGCCTAACATTTTTAATCTCAATCTCTAGTTGAGTAGCTGAATACAGTAGGTGTTATGTCTGTTGCTTTTCTTGATTTCTAATTGTTATGAATGTGTATAACAGCCTCATGTAGGTCAACTTTCTTAAGCTTCCATTGACTTTTTAAAAATCTGGCTTAGGAAATGGTAAGAGATAAATCACAATTACTTGGGATATTTTTCAAAACACATACCACTAGGGATTCTAATAGTTTATTCTCTTTGCCCTTCTCCCATTGAAAATTCATGGTTATAGGGGCCGGCCCGGTGGCGCACTGCTATAGTGCACCGCTTGGGAGCGTGGTGGCGCTCCCGCCGAGGGTTCGGATCCCACATACAGACCGGTTCCCGCTCACTGGCTGAGCGAGGCGCGGGAGCAACACCTAGGGTTGCGATCCCGTTGCCGGTCCCGGTCCGGTACAGGGGCAACACTGAGGGTTGCGATCCGTTGCCGGACACGGAAAAAGAGAAAAAAAAAAAAAAAGAAAAAGAAAATTCATGGTTATAGTAAATCAATATTATGGAAGGAATCTGAGATAGCATTCAGGTTTGTTAGTTTGTCTTAGTATACAAAAGGAAATTAGCCTGCATAGTACTTTTTTTTTTCCCAAAAAAGTTTTCAAAATTATTCATGGAAAAATTATTCATAATTATTCGTTTGTTTAATACTTTAGAAGAATAAGTCATTTTATCAGCACCACACTCTACCGAGTGAGCCACGGGCCAGCCTCGCAGAATAAGTCATTTTATTACTAGACATAATACATGTAATTTCAAATATGTATTGGGTTTTGTAATATTTCAAATATGTATTGTGTCTAGTAATAAATGATTTATTCTTCTCCTAGAGTGTTAACCAACAACTTCTCTATTTGTCTAAATTGTTAGGAAAACAATCCTGAAAATGGTTTCCTTTTCTTTAAGAAAACATTGAAATCCTAAAGTAGCAAATACGAAAATTAACACAAAAGAGAAATTCTTAATTTTTTTCAGAGTCTTCACTCTTATTTACTTTTGTCTTGGATAACCTTTATAAAATGTATCCTTTTAATAACCAAGTACCCTGGAAGTTACCAGGTTTCACTTGTCTACTTTCTGGTCTGCCTTCAGTATAGGTCCCTTCTTTTCTTCTCTCTTTACTCTTGAATTAATCCTCTACCTACTTCACAGGCCGATTCTTTGATGAAAATGAATCCCCTGTTGATCCGCAGCATGGCTCTAAACTGGCGGATTATAATGGGGATGATGGTAACGTAGGTGAGTATGAGGCAGACAAGCAGGCTGAGCTGGCTTACAATGAGGAAGAAGATGGTGATGGTGGAGAGGAAGACGTCCAAGGTGAGAGTGTGGGCCTGGCTTCCATGCTGTGACGTGAAACCCACCTCTAAGTTTTTGGTTGAATTTGTGTAGAATATACCCCACTTACTAATAGAAGTATAATCTTAATACAAAGAGGTTCTGTGCAATTTTTCAGTTTTATTTTGAAAACTACTTTATGATAGCACTTATAGACCTGTAAATTATTTTATTAATTTTTCTTCATTTTTAGTTATTATCTTATGTGTATTATTTATGCAGTTACAATTTGGAACTCAGAAACCTCAAAAATTTTAGAATTAAGTTGTTTAAAATAATTCTAGACTTTACCTAAGGGCAAATGCTCTCAGAAAATAATTCTTTTCCAATTTCTTATCTGAAAATATATCATTATTCTAGGTTTAAATATTGCCCAGGCAGCTATTTTAATATAAGGAAAGCCACAAAGGGAATGATCTCCTTCACACTGAAGATTATTTCATCACTGATACAGCATAGGAAGGCTCTTTTTGAAACTTTTTCTGAAAGGTTTAAAATTTATATTTAACAGTTTATGATGACTTATCTGTTTTATGTTTAATACACAGATTCAACATATTTCTCTTTTTAACAGTTACTTCTGAGCTTTTAACTAAGGGGAAGTTCAGAATCTACCTGTGTGCATGCAACCCTATCCATGCATGCATATCAGAGTATATTGCTTTACTGCAAGTTTTTAGGCCTGTTTTCTGCCTGTTTATATCATTTAGTAGTATTTGTGGAGTTTTTTCTGTAAAAGTTGATTATGACTTTAGTGTGTAATGTATTAGTTTATTATATGATGCATGAAGTTTTTTTTAATGTAATCTGTTTTGATTTCTTCTGTAGTTCTTTTGAAAGTGATTAAATTTTTAATTAGGTTCATGACAAGAATTGTTTTTATAAAACTCATAAGAAAATATAGGAGTTCTTGAATACTACATTTAGTAGAAAAAGAGAAACTGGAGGCTCTGACTTCCACCTAGGTATCATCTTGATAATACATTCTAGTTTATTGGGGATAGAAGAGGGATTAATAAGCACTAGGGGTTATATAAGGATATATTGACGAGAATTTCTCAATTACTTTTTGGTAATATTGAATACATTGGACTCACTTTTTCTATAATATCCCTTTTTCATAAATTTTACCATTTTTTCTCATTGCTTTTGTGATTTGTTTGGATTATATTTATTTGCAATTATTTATTACATTTTAAGGCCTTTTCATGCATGTACATCATATCACCCTTTAGATAGTAAGCTCTTGGAGGACAGCTATTTTTGTTTATTTTGTCTTCTATTTTGTTTGTATCCTTTTCTGCCTTAATTCCCACTTCCCACAGTACTTCATACATAGGCCCCTCAAATAAATATCATTAACTGATAACTTTATGCTTTTCTCATTGAGTTTTTATTCTTATTACTGTGACTAGGGAAATAACCCTTTAACTTCTGGTCATATAAGCTTGCTTCATTTACACTATAAATATTCTTAAGCGTTTCTGTCATCTCATTGGGTAATTTTGAGGTTTTTATTAAAGCAATTAATTTCAACCATTATTGACAATCATTTCTTATATTTTTGGCTATCCCTTTTTGTGCCCTTCTCCCTCCCCAACCCCTGGTTGTCATTGCCAGTCTTCCATATCAGGTCCCTAGTTCCCTCATGCCGCAGTGCCTTTCCTTTCACAAGAAAATAAATTCATTGATTCGAAAGAAAATAAGGAAATTACCTAAGATGATATCCTCAGTGAAGTAGGAAGGGGGTTGTTTAATTTGGGGGTTTCCTTATTTGCAAGTGAATCTTACTTGAGTTGGTGGTTGCCTTTAACATTTCTTATCCCATTTGGGGGTTCACTAGATGATAGTAGCAGGAGTATAGGGCAGCTGCAAAGGGGACTTATTACAGAGAACAGAAGGATGCAAGATCATCAGTCAGCTCCAGCAAATAAAGAGGGATAAGTTTGGGTGAACTAACTAAAAAGGAATACTGAAGAGACCTCAATAATTTTAAACATGTCTTCAGGGATTTTTTAATGTATAGTATTAAGTGTCCATAAAGTAGGGAGGGGGAATTACAGCTGTTCTCTAATTTACCAACAAGTTGAATTCCAAATGTTTGCTATTAAATGAGAATATGTGGAATTTAAAAGCATTTCTTCATTTTGCCAATGTAGAAATAATGGTTGGGTTCCCAGTACAGTTTGAACTTGTAGCCAAAGCAAGCAGTAAAATAGAGTGGAAAAAACAACATAAGGCTGAGAGTCAAGAGACAGGCTGTGTATTGCTTTTCCAGTCACTTAAACTCTCTGGGTCACAATTTCTTCATCTGGATGTGGGAGTGCTGAAGTAGAATAGATGGTCCTTCTCAGTTCTAAAATTCTGTGAGGTCACATTCACAGTGGAATCACTATACATAACACAAGTATCATGGGAAAATGTTTCAAATTTCAGGATGCCTGGAGCACATCTATTGTCAAACCCAGGAACTAAAGTGGAAACTTTACTTCCACCGTTGAGACTTTATAGCCAAAGATATAAAAAAAAAACCCTGAAGCATGCACTTCTGAAGCACTATTAAGTTTCTCTTGGTAGTGGCTCTTCTCTGCTCTGTCTCTAGTAGTAGAAGGTGTTTTTTCTCAAAGTGTGAGGTCCCTAGAATTAGAAATTCTAGCTGAAGAATAAAGTTCTGGCCTTAGGTAAGTATGCTCTGGCTTTGGTCTCCAAAATTCTGGATTGTGAATTGGAGGCTTTGGCAGCATCTCTGCCAATAGAGAGCCAAAAGATTTCAGCCTTATCTCTGGTACCAGTTCATACATATTGATCACTGGGGTCAACACTACTTGCAGAGTGTTTTCTTGTAGAATTAGGTGGGGCCTGTTTTTTCTGTGTTTTCAACCATGGTTTATTTTGATTTCTAATTCCTGGTTTTCTGAAGCATCCTAAAGGAAATATCATTTTATTTATGTTGGTATAAAAAATTTTTTCCTGACTTCTTCTAGTGACCCACTGAAAAGATTAACTAAATGATTAACTCTGGAAACCCTACACATCTGATGGTAACATATTTTTTAAAATTCATTATCATAGTAAGGAGACGGACATTTGCAAATTCCCTTTACTCTTTAATACCACAGATGTTCTAAATTTGTTTAACAGAATATGAAATGCATAAAAATTACCAAGTCTATCTATGTAAGAAAGCTTAGCATAGTGCTTAAGTACCTGCATTCAGGAGCCAGACTGCCGGGATTTAAATCTTAGCTCCACCACTTACTAGCTCTGTGAGCTTGTGAATTAACTAATCTCTATGCCTTAATTTCCTCAACTGTAAAATAGAAAGAATATAGTTACTTATTTCAACAGTTGGTATGTGGATTAAATGATTTAATATTTGTTCAGCACTCATAACAGGGTTTTTCACACTGTAAGTACTATATAAATCTGTTGAATACAAATCTGTTGAATACAATAATTTTTTAAAAGTAAAAGCAAATTGAGAATTTTTTCCCCTGGGTTGTCTGCTTTTTTTAGAGGATAATTATATTTTGGCCTGTGGATTAACTTGTACTTTTTAGTGAAGCCTCACTGGCTTGTTGGCCCAAGAAGTTCTTACTTGATAGATCTTTCTTTATGCAGGTAGTCCTTTCTTGAATTCTTGAGGGAATTTAGGAATTATTTAATAAATTATGACTGTCTTTATATTTTCTATAATAGTAATTGTACCTGGATGGGCTATTTATACATTTTACTGCTTTCTAAAATGAACCAAAATATTACTTCATATAATTATATTTAGTGGTTATCTGTTATTCTACATCAGACTTGGTTACGTAATTTCATAATACTTTACAGGTAAATGCAAAGAGGTTGTTGGTAGAAACTCAAATTTTGGTAGAATAGCTACACTGAAAATGGACTGTAGTTAATTTTAGTGATAGTTCAATGCAGTATGGTAAAAATCTTATGAAATTCTGAAAAACAACGTGAAGGCACCATGTTTAAACTTTGCTAAGCAGCATAAATTGATAAAAACCAAAAACACTCCTTATGTTTGTAGAGGTCTTTGCAAGTAAACATGGCCTTCGTTTACATTATTTTATTCTGAGGTAAGAAAAACAGTTGTTATCCCTCTTCTACTGAGAAGATAATTAGAGGTCCAAAGAAATGTAGGAACTAGATCATGTATGTTAAATGCCTGAGTCGGGAGTAGATTTCAGTTTTTCTATTTCTCGACTTTTGCCTTTATCTCATTTTCTCTTAAATTTATTTCTTTAAAAATCCCCAAAAGTTATAATATTTTTTTCTTTCAATAACTTTCTTGTTATATTTCTAGAAACTTTCCACTGCTTCATGGTGATTAAGTCTTCACTTAATTACTAAAGTCCTGAAAGATGTGTTTATAGCCATAAGGTGAGGTCCCATAACATGGAACCTAAGGAGTCCTTTCTGGAGAGGTGCCAGTGATTAATCTCTCTTTTAAAACCAAAGATAAATTTTTTGAAGTACAGAGAGTTCTTTGATAAGTTCATTGATTAGCATATTTACGAAATACAAGTGTAAATATGGATATAATTCTAAATGTTACACATAACAGATTTGGGGTTATCACACTTAATGGATTATACTATTAAAGATATGAGATCAGTTTGTTAAGAATATGGTGCAAAGTGGTTGCCTACAATTCTAAATGAGAATTTCTGTACGTTTAACAGGAAAGTTGTGGAAAGGAAAAAGAAAGTTGGCTTGTTTGGCATTTTTGAAAGAACAAAATTTTACAGTAAAAAGCCTGTCAAACCTATAATAATAAATTTCAGAAAGCTATATTATACAAATGAATTTGGATTCCAATGTATACCTCTCTTTAAATTATATAAAATTATATTTTCAGACAATTATAATAGTAACACCTCAGTCTATCAAAAACTAAGCTATTGGGTAACTGTGAACCAGAAAATAACAAAAGTCATTTTTTGGGCTGGCCTGTGGCTCACTCGGGAGAGTGCGGTACTGATAACACAAGGCCACGGGTTCGGATCCCTATATAGGGATGGCTGGTTCGCTCACTGGCTGAGCGTGGCGCTGACAGCACCAAGTCAAGGGTTAAGATCCCCTTACCGGTCATCTTTAAAAAAAAAAAAAAAAAAGTCATTTTTAAGTCTGCAGAGTAGCCAAAAGATATCATTAAAAGCTATGTACTCAAAAAGGAGCATATCTTAGGCTCTGACTGAGGTACTTTTCATTCTTGTTCTAACATAATTATAATACTCTTGAGCAATCTTATTTTGCAACAAAATTAAAAAAGAAGGATTACTATTGGTAAATAAACTGACAGCAGTGAAAGTGACAGCTGATAAGAAGGAGCCAAATAAGTCAAACTGCACAGCAGTATTTGGGGTCATTTAATATAGATACTCAAAGAGGCTTTGAGGATCTTACTATCTAACAATATTATGTAATAATTTCTTTTTGGTAAAGAAAAGGTTAAATTTTGGTTAGTATACTTTATTTAGGAAGTTAGAGTAAGCTATTTGCAGAGAAGCAAAGAAATTCACTAAAATGTTAAATGTTGGGATTATGAGAAACTTATTTTCTTACCTTTTATTTTAAAATTTTTACATTACCAGTATGGATTAAGTTAATAATTAGAAAAAATGTTGGTTTTTAAAGACATGAAAATAAGTACAGAAAGGTTTCTACCAAAAGTCTTAATTTAAAGGAATAAATCATTATTAAAATAATATATTTATATAAGAACATTAACACTCTTCATTGTTTGGGGTTCCTAAAGTTTTGCTAGCTATATCTATCTAGCTCTACTTCTGTCTGCCTGCCTGCCTGTCTATATATCTATCAAAAGGTTTAACAAAATTAAGTAATCTTCCAAAATAATTATAGACTTTTCACTCGTTTAACCAAGCAACTAAGAAATAGAACACTATTTGCAGTAGGTGTAAAATAAAAAGCAGAAAACTACTTTAAGGCTGAGAAAAATTGAGACATTATTTAATTGGATTTCTGCAGTGACTTAAAAAAATAATATTCTTGATGCATAATTATTTCACTTACAGATGATGAAGAACGAGAGCTTCAAATGGATCCTGCAGAGTATGGAAAGCATCGTTTCAATGATGTCCTTTAAGTCCTAAAGGAATACTTCAGAAAACCTAAAGTGCTGTAAAATGGAATCATTTCTACTTCATCATTTTTGACTTTTGTTGTAAACATCAGTTGTATCAGTTGATAAACTGAGATAGACTTAAGGAAAAACTTTGATTGAGGAATGTACCCATGTAAATATGTGAACATTTTCATATTGTATTATCAAAGCAGAGACTTTTTTGGTTATGATACAGTTGAGCCAAAAACAGTTAATCTTTGCATTTAAAGCAAACTAATGTATATTTCACATTTTATTGAGCCTAATTCTTTCCACAGACAGACAAACAGGAGAAAATGGTTGTACAGGTTATATGTTACATATAGCATAACCACAGTGAGAACAGTTATTCAGCTGAAAACTTTTTATATACTAATAGTTTCTTGTTAGTCCAACAGGTGTTCTGTTCTATCTGCTCATTCCATGCTTTTGAAGGAGTTATGCCTAAAATAGTAAAATAAAGGAAGGGAAACTGGAAGCCAAACACCAGGCAATGTGTACAAAATCACCTCTCTACTCCTTTTATTTTACATGAGTGCTGGTGTGTTTTGGTGAATAAACTTTCAGCTGAAGCCTACGGAAGTTGAGATAACCTGCAAATACATAATATTTATGAGTTATACCTAACTTAGTTCTTGAAATTATGGAATGCACAATTGACAATATAATTTCAATTTTTAGTTTTTCAAGTAAAACCAATACTGTTTAACTATAGCGAGCACTAGCTAAAATTTTTATATTTTCAGAATTCAAGTTGGTGAAGATATTCATGATTTAAATGTCAGAATCTGAAAGGGACTAAATCTACTTTGAAATGAATCCATAGTCAGTATTTCAAAGCTTTTCTGGTACTTTTAGTGATCTTATTTGACTAGACTTTTTCAGAATTACTAAGTAAGGAATTTTAACAGGTTTTTATTAATGCACAGATAAATAGAAGTACAGTAAAGTCTACAGCCATTTTATTAAAATAGCTTAAAAGTTTGTAATAAAAGTGAGTCTTTGTAATTACTTAATATTTTAGTTAAGAACCCATTGACCTCATATTTGCTAGACTTACAAAATTATTTAAAATGCATTTGTGTTTTCTGACACTATTCAGTAGAATGTGTAAGCTAGCTAATCCTTGTTTTCTGACATAAAGCACTTTTTTTTTTTTTCCTTTTTGTCTTTTTTCGTGACCGGCAACGGATCGCAACCCTCAGTGTCGCGCCCGTACCGGACCAGGACCGGCAACAGGATCGCAACCCTCGGTGTTGCACCCGCACCTCGCTCAGCCAGTGAGCGGCCGGTCTGTATGTGGGATCCGAACCCTCGGCGGGAGCGCCACCGCACTCCCAAGCGGCGCACTGTAGCAGTGCGCCACCGGGCCGGCCCCATAAAGCACTTTTAAATGTTATCCTGCTCCCCCAATACAAGAGATTTGATCACAAGGGGAAATTTAAAGTGGTTAACCCCTGTTTTTCAGAAGGGCTACTGTTAATTGCACATAAACACGAAATTTTTTTTCCCACATGTATTAAGGTTCCAATCAAAAATCACACTTACAGAGGTAAAGAAATAGGATGTTCACTTGTTGAGGTGCAAAAATTCTTAGACTTCAGTTTGAAATTATTTAATGACAAGGAAAAGATGCAGTAATTTAGAAAAATTATTTTTCTCAGAATATCAAAGTGAACAATTCATGCCTTTGTTATGAATTGGGTCAGGCCTACAATGAACAGGTATGATGGTTCACATGATTTTAAAAATTGAGTTAAAGGGAAGTGATGTACATTTTTGGGGCATTAGAGTGGGGAGCTAAATCTAAAAATACTCCTAGTTAGTAATACTTTATATTTAATACTGTACAATCTTTACAAATGAAAACCATGAAATTACCTGCCTTAGTTCTTTCGTCATAAAAACAATCACTTGGTTATATGGTAGCTGTTACTTACACAGCAAAATTTCTTCAATTGTCAGCCTAGATATTTTATAAACTGAGAAATCTTGGACCAGTTGATAATATTTCTGACTGTACTAATATTTTAGTGCTATAAAATACTATGTGAATGTCTTAAAATTCTGACATTCTACAATCTGTATTAGACATGTTGTTTTTATAATGTTTTACTTCTGCCTTAAGATTTAGGTTTTTTAAATGTATTTTTGCCCTGAATTAAGTGTTAATTTGATGGAAACTCTGCTTTTAAAATCATCACTTACTGGGTTCTAATAAATTAAAAATTAAACTTGTTTCACTGTTTTGCTGATTCTGATACATACACAAACATCACATTCATGTGATGCAAGTAGTTACATTTTAACACTAAAATCTGAGTAAATTTAGCACACATTTTAAGTTAAGCTAGACTAAGAAGACAGAAATTTCTACACTAGGACTGTTTACTGTAGGGCTAATTTATTCAACAAATACTGAATGCCTACTGTGTTACATGCCCAGCGTTGTTATGGGTAGTAAGATAAGTGGATAAGACAGACAAGGTTTTTGCTTTTGCAGAGCTTTCATTCAAGTGAGGGCAGACACTGCACAAGTAAATGAAAAAGGTAATTTTAAATAGTGATAAAGAACTATTAAAAATAAAACAAATTTCCAAGCTTCCAAATAATCAGGTTTTCACTTAACTGAAACACTGAAGTTGTGTGGCTAGAGTGTAAGGAGGAAGAGGGAAATAAATGAGGCTGAAGGGGTATGGAATGAGTAAGATAGGGAGAGCCTTGTAAGTTCAGGTCATTGCTACTGACCCATAAAGCAAACATGTAGAATACAAAACATACATGGAAGTATGATTCCAAGGAAAATGTGAATATGACTTCAAAGTAATTTGTAAAATATGTCACTTTATTTTTTAAAATCTTAAGATTGTATATCTTCTTGACTTCTCATTTGTGTAATCATGTAACAACAAAATTTGCTAGAATATGAGGACAAAGAATCTGTAAAGAAAAAAACAAACGTACCTATGAGGGAGGCAATCACTTCCCATAATGGCTGACCTTGGAAACTTTTTGCTCCCTGTGGCTCCAATGAGACAAACAGTGTGACATTAATACATGTATTACTCAGGTTCTCCAGAGAGGCAGAACCAATGAGATATGTTATAAATATATGAGAGGGAATTTATTAGGGGAATTAGCTCATGCGATTGTAAGAAGTCCCATGATAGGCCGTCTACAAACTGGATGAGGTAGCTTGACTCAGTCCAAGTCTGAAGGCCTCAAAACTGGGGAATCCAGTGATGTCCTTGGTGTAATTCCCAGAACCCAAAAGCTGAAGAATCTTGAGCTCTTATGTTCACGGACAGGAGAGGAGAGTGTATTTCAGCTCCAGTGGATAGAGAGAGATTCACCTTTTTTCTCCATTTTTTTGTTCTCTCCGGCTCCCCAGCAGATTGGATGGTTCCTGCCCACATTGAAGGTGGGTCTTTCCCACCCAGGCCACTCAGGCTCTCATACTAATCTCTGCTGGAAACTCCTCATGAATACATGGAAAAAGATAGCTTTACCAGGTTTCCCAGCATTCCTCAATCTAATCAAGTTGATACCTAGAATTAACCTTCACAATACATGTCCAAAGTGTAGCTTACTGATTAGCATCACATATGGGCCATCAACATTCAGTTCTAATTCGGCTACATCAAGTCCAATCCAGTTTCTTTTTAGACTCTCCTCACTCAGGGTTCCAAATGAAAATTCAACCAACTAACCCCCCTCCCCCCAAAAAAGGGAAATTTTGTGGTCTATGTAAGAAAACTGCATAAAGGCAGGAGTCCCCTGGACTTGAAGACAACTGAAACAAGAACTTGAATGCTGCTGCCAGGACTCTGTTTCACCAGCGTCCATTTCTGCCTTTCTCTACTTGTTAACCTTCATTGTCTCAGACCAGCTCCCCGTCAGAGCTCTAACCACGGCTTCCAGCAGATCATATTTACTTAGTTTTGCTACACAAGAGGGACTGCTCTTCCCTTAGTTTCACTTCAAAAAAATGTGAGGAAAGGGAGACTCTTTCTGGCTATGATGGAGTAACTTGATTAGCCCTCTTGGATTAGTAACAACTATAAAACTGGACAAGATATATCAGGCAACTTTTCAGGCAGCACAAGACTACAATCTCTGAGAGAAGGGAAATTTAGGTAGTGAGCCCCTTTACACCCCTTTTTTGGTGTAAAGAGCCTGGAGTCAGAGCACAGCACAGTGGTTCTGCTAAACTGAAAAGACAGAGATCATAGTGGGGAGTAGCTGAACAGGTGGACTCTATGGAGTGGGGCACCAGAGAAGTGGGAGCTATTCAGAGAGGTGGTCCCAGAAATCCATATAGGGGTTCCTAAAGTTTACGGCTGAGGGCTGGGCTGTACAAGACCACCTGATGCTTACCAGACAGCAGTTGGTACAGGGTTGAGAACAGAATAGAACTACCAGAGGTCAAGAAGTGTTGGTGCAAAAGCAGTGCTAAGGGATGTTGGATTTCTGGGCTTGTCAAAGAGAAGATCTCCTTAAAATTGTGGCATCAGCTAAAACACTAGAAAGGTTTCTCCTCAGGAGTAAACACCACGCCCTGCAGTAAGATCTACTCTCGACTTGCTCTAACAAAGCTGAAAATCAAGCCCTGACAAGATTGGCAAAGGGAAACAGTGTGGAGATTGAGTCCTGTCAAGTTAGAACGCGTGAAATTCCTCAGGCTTTCCATAGATATACACTAACAAAGTATAAAACCAAGTATATACGAGTTTAGGTGATCACTCAGTAATTGAAATGCCTGTTAAAACAAGGATCATCACTTTTTAGAGGAGATAACAGAATCCAGAGTCTCTATAACATTATTCACAATGTCCAATGTTAATAAAATATGACATACAGGCTGGCCGGTTAGCTCCATTGGTTAGAACACAGCCTTGTAACACCCAGGACAAGGGTTCGGATCCCTGTACTGGCCAGACGCCAACCCCCACCCCCCAAAAAACCGACATACAGAGAGCTCGACCCCCCAGGGACGACGGGACAGGCCCAGAGAGCAAAACATTTGGCCGCAGAAATGTTGCTGAAGCGGATCTGGGCCGACCTGTCGCGGTCCTGATAGGCGCCCTTCTGGCAGCCACCAGCAGCCCCGGCGGGCGCCCGGCCCTGGAGTGCCACGTTTTCTGGCATCGCAAAAAATTTGGCTGGGCCTGTGCGGTTCAGAAGTACGGATTCACGGGGATTCTAGCTGGCCGCAGAGTAACGGCTCTGGAGTGATGAATAAGTTGGAGGAAGCAAAGTGACCCTACTGGAACTGAATGGATATATCGGTGGTGCTATCCTAAGGGGTTGGGTTTTGCTTAGCAAAGCTGGGAGCTGCCAACACCGACCCCTGCGGGAATCCTGCCTCCACGTTCCCCGCGTGCGTTTGTCTACACTATTTAGGCCCATCTCGTGGACGAGACCAGGTAGCGCTCAGCAGTTGGGGGTCGGGGCCTTCGCCAACCAAGGCAGGCGAGCTCCAGGGCTGCAAGTCCCTGAGCTGGCTGCTGAGCGGCTGGACCCAGGATGCTTTCCACCTGCACCCGGGCATCACGAAGGAGCTGTTGCGGAGCCAACTCTATCCAGAGATGCTACCCAAGGAGTTCTGTTCCTTTCTGGCGGAGATGAGGATTCTTAAGCAACTATTACGGGCCTGGAAACTTGACTTGGGTTGAAAGAGTACCTATCACCAGATTTAGGGATTGGTTAACTGTTCAGCTATCTGCCCTTCACTGGACGTTAGAGCAGCCAGTAAACTGAAAAGTTCCTTGCACAATGACTGTTACATAGTAGATGTACAAGTCATTGACTTGTGAAAGGCATCCAGAGGTGTTCTCTAGTCTATTGCACCGGCAGACATGAAACCAGCTGGAGGCATTCTTGACTGCTCAAACCCCCAAAACAAGGTGGGATCACATCTGACCAAGCTTCTGTCATTTCCAAATTTTGGAATAGCCACAAGACAAAAATCTGGGAGAGCCTCAGGAACCACAACTGTTGGGACGGTGGGCTTTGGGGCCTGAGCTGGAGAGTTGATGACAAGTCTCAGTCAAGGCACTCAGCTCAAATACACATCCCTGTTGGCAGTAATAGAGCTGGAATTAGGGGAAAATGGACAGTAATCTTAATTTCTTTGTTTGAATTTGATGAGGTTAAGGTCAACCAAATGCTGAAGAAGCTCTCAGAGGTAGAAGAAAGTATCAGCACACCGATGCAGCCAGCCTAACTGAAGATGTGTAGGAAGGAGTTGGAGTTGTTGAAACAAAAGTGTACATGACGCCTTCCCACTGACCGTTTAAAAAAAAAAAAAATCATGTTCCCCCATTGGTATAAATCTTCAAATTAAAGGGAAAAAATGACATACAAAGAAACAGAATATGTGATTCACAGTTTAAAAAAATTGAGATGGTCTTTGTTATTATTTGCTATTTGCTAATGCAGCTATTATAAATATGTTCAAAGAATTAAATGAAAAAAAAATTTTTTTTGGCAGCTACTGGTAAGTGGATCCAAAGAAAATATTTTCTTAATGAGTGAACAAATAGGGAATCTCAGGACAGATATGGAAATTATAAAAAACCTAATGGAAATTATAGAACTGCAAAGTACCATAACTGAAATGAAAAATTCATTGGATGGGTTTGACAGCAGATTGGAGGTGGCAGAAGAATGAACTCACAGACATACAAATGAAATTATAAGTGTTTGGAAATACAGGGTTGAAGTGTTGAGAGATGCAGAGACATGGATTTGGGATTCATCTGTCAAAACTGACAACCCTTTAGAAGAAAGCAGAACAATGATCATTCTTTCAATTACTTATTTTTTTTGAAATTTTAATTTATTTCTTGAATCAAAATTGATTATACATATTTTGGGGGTTCAACATTGAAATATGTTGATCAAATCAATATTCCTAGCGTATATATTGTTACAAATCTTAATTATTCTTTACGCTCCTTGTCCAATCACTCCCCATCCCCCTCTCCCTCCCTCCTCTAATTACCCTAGATTTCTTCTCTCCTTCTGAAAGAATAATGGTTACTCTGTCCATTTGTTGCCTAGATGATATGTCCAATGCTGAGAGGTGTGATCAGGTCCCCCAATATTATCATAGAGCAGATGCTTCTTCTGTCACTCTGAAATGACCTTTGTGAAGAGAGATATCCTCTTTTCTTTTTTTTATCCTCTTCTTTTCTTTATCTCTGCTCGTGACTCTCCTTGTATCAATGCACTCCAGTGGTTGGTGGACCATCTGCATGGTAGTTGTGGTGTCTAGCTGCTTTTGTTGCAGCTGTGGTTATTGTGGTGGCTGTGGTGGGCCACCTACATGGAGGTGACGTTTTTGGCATGCTCCTTGGCGCTGGTGATGTGCTTTGTTGTGGGGTGTGTCTGGTCCCTTTCTCCATGCCTCTGGCCCTGGGGCAGGCCCAAAGGCACTGGCATGGTGTGCCTGGTTGTGGGAGGGGGATCTGGCTCCCTTCTCCATGCCTCAGGTTCCCAGGCTGGCCTCAAGGTGCTGGCATGGTGTGCCTGGCTGTGGGAGGGGGCTCCAGTCCCTTTCTCCATGCCTCCGGTCCCCAGATGGGCCCCAAGGCACTGGTGCAGTGTGCCTGGTTGTGGGAAGGGGGGTCCAATCCCTTTCAACTACTTATTGATTACCTAATAGGTGTAGAGAACTGTTCAGAGTACTGGGGATATAGCAGTGACAAAATTCCTGCCTTCATGGAACTTATATGCCAGAGGGAGAGGCAGATACAAATCATTTTCTATACTTATTTACTATATGGCAGGTAGTGAAAGATGCTGAGAAAAAAAAAAAACAGAATAAAATAATAGTGACAGAAGGGTTCTATTTTATTTTTTATTTTTTGTTTTTGGCAGCTGGCTGGTACAGGGAGAGGGGTGCTATTTTAGCTAGGATGATCAGGGAGGGCCTTTCTGAAGAAATGTGAAAACAAGCAACATGAATATCCTGTGCATTATTCAATAGAAATATAATAAAAACACCCATGTAGTTTTAAATTTTCTAGTAGCCACATTAAAAAAAAGGTAAAATTTCAATTTTTAAAAATTTTACCTTCTCAATATACATTGTAGTTGATTTTCATGACCCTTTACTTGTTCTGCTTCTCCCTCCCTCCCCTCTCCCCTACATCATATCTGTTCACTTGTCTTAACAAGTTCAAGGAATTGTCGTGATTGTTGTGTTTTATTCCCCCCACTCTTTATTTGTGAGTTTATTTTTAGCTGCATGAATAAGTGAGAACATGTGGTATTTCTCTTTCCTTGCCTGATCTGTTTCACTTAATATAATTTTCTCTAAGTCCATCCATGTTGTCGCAAATGGTAGTATCTCATTCTTTTTTATAGCAGAGTAGAATTCCATTGCATAGATATACCACAGTTTCCTTATCCACTTATCTGATGATGGACATTTGGGCTGGTTCCAACTCTTAGCTATTGTAAATGTGCTGCAATAAACATTGGAGTACAGGTATCCCTTCAGGATGATGATTTCCATTCCTCTGGGTATATTCCCAGCAGTGGAATAGCTGGGTTATATGGTAGATCTATCTGTAATTGTTTGAGGGACCTCCATACCATTTTCCATAAAGGCTGCACCATTTTGCAGTCACAATAGTGTAAGAAAGTTCCTTTTTCTCCACAACCTCTCCAGCACTTATTATTCTCAGTCTTTTGGATATGAGCCATCCTGAATGGAGTGGATGGTATCTCAAAGGGGTCTTGATTTGCATTTCCCGGATGCTGAGTGATGTTGAGCACTTATTCATGTGTCTGTTGGCTATTCTTATATCTTCTTTTGAGAAATGCCTATTCAGCTCCTTTGCCCAATTTTTAATTGGGTTGTTTTTTTGCTGTAAAGTTGTTTGAGTTACTTGTATATTCTGGATATTAATTTTTGTCAGATGTATAGTTTGTGAATATTTTCTCCCACTCTGTTGGTTGTCTATTCATTCTTTTTTTTTTTTTCCCCTTTTTTTTTTGTCTTTTGTCTTTTTCCGTGTCTGGCAACGGGATCGCAACCCTCGGTGTTGCCCCCGCACCTCGCTCAGCCAGTGAGCGGCCGGTCTGTATGTGGGATCCAAACCCTCGGCGGGAGTGCCGCCGCACTCCCAAACGGCACACTGTAACAGTGCGCCACTGGGCCGGCCCGGTTGTCTATTCATTCTGTTGACTGTTTCTTTGGCTGTGCAGAAGCTTTTTAGTTTGATATAATCCTATTTATTATTCCTTTAGTTGCCCGTGCTTTTGGGGTCCTATTCATGAAGTCTGTACCCACTTCTCCTTCCTGGAGTGTTTCCCCTATGTTTTCTTTAAGGAGTTTTATTGTTTCAGGATGTATATTTAATTCTTTGATCCATTTTGAGTTGATTTTGGTATATGGTGAGAGGGACGGGTCTAGTTTCATTCTCCTACATATGAATTCCCAGCACCACTTGTTGAAGAGACAGTCTCTTCCCCAGTGTGTAGACTTGCTGCCTTTGTCAAAGA
Organism: Galeopterus variegatus; assembly: GCF_000696425.1. Lineage (NCBI taxonomy): Eukaryota > Metazoa > Chordata > Mammalia > Dermoptera > Cynocephalidae > Galeopterus > Galeopterus variegatus. The sequence goes on along the minus strand of NW_007727108.1, from coordinate 127,011 downwards.
TCAGATGACTGTAGGTGTATGGTTTCATTTTTGGGTTCTCTATTCTATTCCATTGATCCATCTGTCTGTTTTTATGCCAGTACCGTGCTGTTTGGGTTATTATAGCTTTGTAATATAGTTTAAAGTCAGGTAGTGTAATGCCTCCAGCTTTATTTTTTTTTGCTAAGGATTGTTTTGGCTATGAATAGTCCTTTGTTATTCCATAGAAACGTCTGGATAGTTTTTTTTCTTTCTGAGAAAAATGTCATTGGAATTTTGATGGGGATTGCACTGAATCTGTAGATCCTCTGGGTAATGTGGACATTTTCACAATGTTAATTCTTCCAATCAAAGAGCGTGGGATATCTTTCCATTTTCTTGTGTCCTCTTTAATTTCTCTCAACAGTGACTTGTAGTTCTCTTCGTAGAGACTTTTCCTATCCTTGGTTAACTTTATTCCTATGTATTTTATTTTTTTGGTGGCTATTGTAAATGGGCTACCTTTCTTGATTTCTTTTTCTGCATGTTCACTGTTGGAGTATAGAAATGCTACTGATTTTTGTGTGTTGATTTTGTATCCTGCAACTTTGCTGAAATCATTTATCAACTACAAGAGTTTTTTTGTAGAAGCTTTAGGCTGCTCAATATATGGGATCATATCATCTGCAAACAGGGACAGTTTGACTTCACCTTTTCCAATCTGGATGCCCTTTATTTCTTTTTCTTCTCTGATTGCTCTGGCTAGTACTTCCAACACTATGTTGAATAGGAGTGGTGAGAGTAGGCATCCTTGTCTGGTTCCTGGTCTTAAGGAATTAAGCTTTTCCCCATCCAGGATGATATTGGCAGTGAGCTTATCATATAAAGCTTTAATTGTGTTGAAGAACTTTCCATCTATACCTAACCTGTAGAGAGTCTTTATCATGAAAGAATGTTGAATTTTGTTGAATGCTTTTTCAGCGTCTATAGAGATGATCCTATGGTTTTTGTCTTTGCTTTTATTGAAGTGGTGTACCACATTTACTGATTTGCATATGTTGAACCAACCTTGCATCCCTGAGATGAATCCACTTGGTCACGGTGTATAATTTTGTGTATGTGTTGCTGGATTCTGTTAGCTAGTATTTTATTGAGGATTTTTGCATCTATATTAATCAGAGATACTGGCCTGTAGTTTACTATTTTTAAGGTATCTTTGTCTGGTTTTGGTATCACAGTGATGTTTGTCTCATAGAATGAGTTTGGGAGAATGTCCTCTGTTTCAATCTTTTGGACTAGTTTGTAGAGAATTGGTATCAGTTCCTCTTTGAAGGTTTGGTAGAACTCTGTAGTGAACTCATCTGGTCCTGGGTTTTTCTTTGTTGGGAGCCTTCTGATAACAGCTTCAATCTCTTTTATTGTAACTGGTCTGTTTAGATTTTCTATATCCTCTTGGCTCAGTTTTGGTAGTTTGTATGTGTCCAGAAATTTATCCATTTCCTCCAGATTTTCAAATTTATTGGCATATAGTTGTTTATAGTAGTCTCTAATGATTCCTTGTATTTCTGAGGTATTTGTTGTAATATCACCTTTTTCATTTCTAATTTTTGATATTTGGGTCTTCTCTCTTCTTAGCCTTGTTAAAGGTTTGTCAATTTTATTTTTCTTTTCAAAAAACCAAATTTTTGTTTCATTGATCTTTTGTATTGTTTTTTGGGTTTCTATTTCATTTAGTTCTGCTTTGATCTTAATTATTTCTTTCCACCTACTAACTTTGTATTTGGATGGTTCTTGTTTTTCTAGATCTTTAAGGTGAAGTGTTAGGTTGTTTATTTGCCATCTTTCCATTCTTCTGAAATAAGCACTTAATGCAATAAATTTTCCCCTTAGTACTGCTTTTGCTATCCCACAGGTTTTGGTAATGATGTGTCATTATTTTCATTAGTATCAAGAAGGTTTTTGATTTCTTGCTCAATTTCTTCTTGAACATTAAGCTTAATTTCTTCTTGGATATTAATTTCTTCTTGGTCATTAAGTAGAATGCTGTTTAATTTCCATGTGTTTGTACAGTTTCCATTTCCAGAGTTTCATTTGTTATAGATTTCTAATTTTAATCCATTGCAATTGGAAAAAAATACATGGAATAATTCCAATTTTTTTGAATTTGTTGAGACTTGCTTTGTGATCTAACATGTGGTCTATCCTGGAGAATGTTCCATGTGCTGATGAGAAGAATGAATAGTGTGAGGTTGTTGGATGGAATGTTCTGTAGATATCTGCCAAGTCCAATTGGTCTAAAGTGTTGTTTAGATCTTGTGTTTCTCTATTGATTTTTTGCCTAGATGATCTGTCCAATGTTGCGAGTTGGGTGTTCAGGTCCCCCGCTATTACGGTGTTAGTGTCTATCTCATTCTTTAGACCTAATAGTGTTTGTTTTATAAATCTGGTGCTCTGACATTGGGTGCATTATATATTTATGATTATTATGTCTTCTTGATGGATAGATCCTTTTATCATTATATAGTGGCCTTCTTTATCTCCTTTTATGGTTTTTGCTTTAAAGTCTATTTTATCTGATATAAGAATAGCTACTCCAGCTCGCTTTTCATTTCTATTTGCATGATATTTCTTTTTCTATCCTTTCACTCTTAGTTTATGTGTGTCTTTACAGGTGAGGTGAGTCTCTTGAAGGCAGCATATTGTTAGGTCCATCTTTTTTAATCCAGTCAGCCAGTCTGGGTCTTTTGAGTGGGGAATTTAATCTCTTTACATTTAGAGTTATTATTGAAAGGTGCTGATTTTCTCATACCATTTTATTGATTTTTGTTTGGATGTCTTAAGTACATTTTGTTCCTTTCTTTCTAATTTTCTGTTTGACTTCTGTATTTCTTGGTTTCTTGGGGTAGTAGATAAACTATTTTTTTTCTTTATTGTTAGCATTTTTGTTTTGCTGGTAGGTTTTGTTCTTTCTTGAGTATTTATGGCAGTGATGGTTGTTTTTCAGGTATCAAACCCAGTACTTCCTTGAGAATTTCTTGTAAGGCTGGTTGTGTGGTAGTGAACTCCCATAGTTTTTATTTGGCTGAGAAATATACTACTTGTCCTTCATTTCAGAAAGATAGCCTTGCTGGGTAAAGTATTCTCGGCTGGCAATTTTTGTCCTTTAGTATTTTGAATATACCATCTCATCCTTTTCTGGCTTTTAGGGTTTCTGATGAAAAGTCTAATGTTATTCTGATTGGGGCTCCCTTACAGGTGACTTGCCACTTCTCTCTTGCAGCTTTTAAGATTCTCTCTTGAGTTTTGCCAGTTTAACTACAACATGTCTTGGAGAGGACGTTTTTGGGTTGAATATGTTTGGAGATCTTTGGGCCTCCTGAATCTGAATACCTGTCACTTTCCCTATACCTGGGAAGTTTTCTGCTATTATTTTATTGAATATGTTTTCAATGCCATTTCCTTTTTCCTCCCCTTCTGGAATACCCATGAGTTAGATATTTGAGTGCTTAAGGTTGTCTGTTATCTCTCTTAGATTTTCTTCAATTTTTAAAATTCTTATTTCTGGTCTGCCTGTGTTAATTCAAACAGCCTGTCTTCAAGTTCAGAAATTCTCTCTTCTGCTTGTTCTAGCCTGCTGGTTAGACTCTCTGTTTTTTATTTCGTTGAATGAATTCTTCGGCTCCACATGCTCTGCTACATTCTTTTTCAAGGCATCAATTTCTTTGTACATTTCTTCTTTCAGAACCTGTATATTTTTTCTCATTTCATTGTGTTGTCTGAGTTTTCTTGTATCTCATTTAGTTTCCTTAGAATTATTGCTGTAAATTCCTCATTAGTCATTTCAGAGACTTCCTGTTCTACAGGATCTAGAGCTTGAGAGTTGTTATTTTCCTTTGGTGGTGATGTACTTTCTTGATTTTTTATATTTCTGGTACCTTTCCTTTGGTGTTCAGTCATTGTGGAAGGGGGTATCACAGTCCACTCATTTCACCCTGATGTCTGGCTTGGATCCTGAGGGGACTGCCAATTCTGGGCAGCAGGAACTAGCTTGGGCTGGGGGGTCCCATGGCGCCTGCCTATTCTAGCACAGCTGACTCAGGGCATGTGGGTCTGGTGGCTCTCAGGCCTCTCGGCTGGCAGGGACTGGACTGGGATGGAGGTCCCATGTCACCTGCTTCTTCCAGTGCTGCTGACTTGGGGCATGTAAACCCAATGGCTCTTGGGCCTCTCTGTGCGGCAGGGACTGGCCTGGACTGGGGGTCCCATGGCGCCTCTCCCAGCACAGCTGACTCAGGGCATGTGAGCCCGGCAGCTCTCAGGCCTTTCTAAGCAGCAGGGACTAACCTGGGCTGGAAGTCCCGTGGCGCCGGCCTTTTCCAGCATGGCTGACTTGGGGTGTGTGGGCCCCGCGACTCTCAGGCCTCTCTGGGAGGCAGACACTGGCCTGGACTGGGGTCCTGCAGCACATGGCTCCTGCCTGTTCTGGCGCAGATCTCAGGCTTTCTGTTGTTGCTTTTTAATAGTTGCAAATTGGTTGATTTGTGGGAGGGAGTGACACTAGGTACTGTCTACTCCGCCATCTTGACTGGAAGCCTCTCCAAATTTTGATATTTTATTTAACCAATATACCCAAAATATTATCATTTTAACATGTAGTCAATATAGAACACTATTTACGAGATATTTATACTCTTTTGTTGTATACTAAATCTGAAATCTAGTGTGTATTTTACATTTACAGCACATTTAAATTTGTATACTAAATTGTCATTGGAAATATTTGTTTGGTAGAGTTTATAAAATTTATAGTTGAGTAACTAGACTCACACACTCATGTTCCAAGCATACTTAAAAGTTTTCCAATAACTGAATCAAGTATTAATTTTTTCAATAGACTTTACTTTTCAGGGCAGTTTTAGTTTTAAAGCAAAACTGAGTAGAAAGTAGAGAGACTTCCCACATACCCCCACTTCCTATACACAAACACATCCACATACATATACACAGAGTTTCTCCCACCAACATTCTGTACCAGTGTAGAATGTTTGTTAAAATCAATGAACCAACACTGACACATCATTATCAACCAAAGTCCACAGTTCATGTGAGGATTCATTCTGTGTGTTATTCATTTTATAGGTTTGGACAAAAGTATAATGTCATGTACCCACCATTATAGTATCATGCAGAATACTTTCACTGCCCTAAAAATCTCTTGTGCTCCACCCATTCCTCCTTCTTTACCCCTAAACCCTGATCTTTTTACTGTCTCCATAATTTTATCTTTTACAGAATGTCATATAGTTAGAATCATACAGGATTGTAGCCTTATCAGATTGGCTTCTTTCACTAGTAATATGCATTTAACATTCCCTCATGTCTTTTCATGGCTTGATACCTCATATTTTTTTAGCTGAATAATATTCTGTTGTATGGATGTACCATAGTTTATTTATCCTTTCACCTATTGAAGGATATCCTATTTGTTCTAAGTTTTGATAATTATGGATAGAGCTGTTGTAAACATCAGGTGAAGTTTTTTCTCTGGACATAGTTTTCAACTCATTTGGGTAAATACCAAGAAACAATACTTTTTACTTTAGTTAAATACACATAAAATTTACCATTGTATTTCTACATGTAAAGCATAAAATTCAGTGGTATTAAGTATATTCACAACGTTGTACAACGATCACCTCTATCTAGTTCCAACACCCCACATGGGAACCCTGTACCCATTAGGCAGTTGCTTAAGTATTAATTTTTAAAGTTAAGTCAATTAAAATTAATTTAATTTCTACTTGCAGGCTGACTGGTTAGCTCACTTGGGAGAACGTGGTACTGATAACACCAAGGTCAAGGGTTGGGATCCCCATACCGGCCAGCTGCCAAAAAAACCAAACCAGGGCCGGCCCGGTGGCGCACTGGAGAGTGCCCCGCTTGGGAGTGCGGCGGCGCTCCCGCCGAGGGTTCAGATCCCATGTGGAGACCGGTTCCCGCTCACTGGCTGAGCGTGGTG
>NW_007727108.1:97747-120815 GCF_000696425.1 Galeopterus variegatus | reverse complement strand
AGTAAAAAAGAAAAAAAAAAAAAAAAAAAAAAAAAAAAAAAAGAAACCAAACCAAACCAAAACAGCAACAAAAAATTCAGTTTCTCAGTCATACTAGTCACATTTCAAGTACTCAGCAGTCACATGTGGCTTAATGGTTATTGAATAGCACAGGTGTAAGTGAAGAGAATTAGAGGCAGAGGAAACAATGAACACAAAGTCTTTGAGGCAGGAATGCATTTTTTCAAAGAACAGTTAGTTAGCCAGTATGACTAGAGTACAAAGAGCAAGTGATAGGGAATGTGGCGAGTGAGGTTGCCAAGAGTCAGCTAATGAAGGGCCTTAGATGTCATAGTGAAGACTTTATTTTATTTATTTATTTATTTAAAAAGATGACCGGTAAGGGGATCTTAACCCTTGACTTGGTGTTGTCAGCACCACACTCACTCAGTGAGCTCACCGGCCATCCCTATATGGGATCCGAACCCGTGGCCTTGGTGTTATCAGCACCGCACTCTCCCGAGTGAGCCACAGGCAGTGCGCCACAGGCCGGCCCGAAGACTTTATTTTATGGGTGATGGAAAATATATTTTAAAATATTAAATCATCACTGACTGCTGTGTTGAAAAAATGCAAGTTTAAGAGTGAAGCAGGAAGGCTTTAGAGGCTGTTACAGTATTCCATATGAGAGATGATGGTTCTTGAATTAGGGAGGTAACTGAGATAATGAGAAGTGTTGTGATTCAGGATATATTTTGAAAGTTTGGTTTATTGTTCTTTTCAATGGACTAGACCTTGGGTATGAGAAAGAAAAACTTCATTCAGTAAGTTGAAGATGACAAAGAGAAAAGCAGGTTTGAAAGAAAACTAATAGTTTAGTTTTGACCATTTGAAGTTTCAGATGACCATTGCTATCAAGTAACTGCAATATTAGAGCAAAATGACAGTTCTGATATTTCAATTTAATATATTACTACCTTAGTGAGTTGCAGTAAGAGAATGATAAAAACACATACATCACAGAGACAATAATTAATATAAAAATGGATTGTGAAGTATATGTACCTTATATTTCAGATAAAAGGTAAATATATTCCACATCCTGGAATAAGAGACCTACTGATAAACTGTTGAAGATCTTACATTTCTATTACATTACTTAGTGAACAACCTATTTCATTAGTGTTTTCATATTGCAGTAGTTTCAAACAATTTGAAGAGCATGCAAAAATGCATCCTAGTACTTTTTCACATTACATTTTTTCCCATGGCCACTGCTTTGTATCTAAATATACTTCACACTTTTTTTTTTTCTGTGACTGGCCAGTATGGGGACCCGAACCCTTGACCTTGGTGTTATAACACCATGCTCTAACCAACTGAGCTAACCGCCCAGCCCTCACACTTTTTTTACGTTAATATTTTTAAACTTTTATTTTATTCTAAAATCTTGGGTAAGGTTATTACCAAATCTTAATGATGTTAACAACTACCATTTAAGGAGCAAGGGCACTTTGCTAAGTGTTTTCATAAATAATCTCATTTGAACTTCACAACAATCCACTTAGATATTGCAGAAAAGAGGCTAGTAGAAAGAGACTATGGGATGTAAATCATAGCTAAGATGAAAAATAAAACATAATAGTTATTCTGTATTAGTTTGTTTTCTGTTGCTTATCACAGAATACCTGAAATTGGGTCATTTATAAAGAAAATAAAATTTGTTTCTTACACTTTTGGAGGCTGAGAAATCGAAGGTCAAAGGGTACATCTGGGGCCGGCTCGTGGCTCACTCGGGAGAGTGCGGTGCTGATAACACCAAGGCCCCGGGTTCGGATCCCATATAGGGATGGCCGGTTAGTTCACTGGGTGAGCGTGGTGCTGACAACACCAAGTCAAGGGTTAAGATCCCCCTACCGGTCATCTTAAAAAAAAAAAAAAAAAAAAAAAAGGGTACATCTGGTGGGGGCCTTCTTCTGGGTGGGGACTCTGCAGAGTCCCAAGGTAGGGCACAGTATCACATGGCAAGAGGTCTAAGAGCATTCTAAGGTGCTCACTTGCTCTCCTTATAAAGACACCAGTGTCACTTCTGTGATTACCCATTTATCTATTGAGAGCAAAGCCCTCACATCCAATCACCTTCGAAAGGCCCCACCTCTCAATACTGCACATTGGGATTAAGTTTTAATATGAGTTTTGGGGAAACAGCCAAACTATAGCATATGCTTTTAGAAAAAACGGTGTTAAAATATTAAGTAACTAATTTGCAACAGCATTTAGGCTTACTACCAGCAACTTTTCTAAACTTAAACCTAACAAGGAAAATAACATTGCCATAGGAGGCGGGGTAATGAACAGAATCGGGGCTTGAGTCCCGACTGTACTTCTCACTAGCTGATTGTGATCGTCTTTGGATAAGGCATCTATTTTCTTTTTTTCTTCCTTTCTTTAAAACTTAAACTTCAGTGTCTTCAACTGAAAGTGGAGGGGAAGCGAAAACAAATATCACCTATTCTACCTACCTCACAGGGTTGTTGGGAGAATCAAAATGCATATAAAAGTGATTTGTAAATGGCATATTTTACTTAAGTTTCAGGAGTGTGAAGGTTTGAAATAATTCTTGGAATTTCTTTTTCAGAAATATTTCTAATTTTTACCTGGTTTAAAAATAACTTTAGGGCCGAGCCCTGGTGCACTTGGGAGAGTGCAGTGCTGGGAGCGCAGCAGCGCTCCGGCCGCAGGTTCGGATCCTATATAGGGATGACCGGTTCGCTCACAGCGCTCACTGGCTGAGCGCGGTGCGGCTGGTCTCAAAAAGGACAAAAAATAAATAAATAAATAAATAACTTTAGTAATTAACGGAGGTATTTGTTTAGTTTGTATTCTATCGCTTTCCATAATACACACTAGATAATCAGTAACTACTTGTTGATTTCCAATTAGCTTTTCAGAAATCTATTATTTTGTGTACTATTACTAGTTTTCTGCACTGCATACCACTGGCTCTCAATAAATGCCACATTCCTAGCATTTTTGTATTAAGAAGATTTACGGTGCAAATGAACTGATAGAACTGCAGTTTATAAGGTTTTCAGAAGACAACCCACCTGCTTCACATTTTGAAATAGAATCAGATTCAAAAGGGTATGATGTTTTTTCTCTGCTTACCTCTCAGCCTCATCTCTAGTATCTTTTCAATAAATATTTCTTGATCGAATAATGATAGTGGCCTGGAGTTCTAGTCAGAAGATAATGCTCTTCCAACTACTTGGCTTGACTTCTGATATTCCATTAGCATTGTACGCTCCCAATTGATAAGATTCTCACTCTGTGGAGGTGACCGTTCTTTGACCCAGGCTTGCAGGTGGGAGCCCATTTGTCTAAAAAATCTGAGTCCTCAGCCTGCAGAACTACTGCCAACATCGCGTGGAGCGAAAAGGCGTGAATTCGTATGATTGATTCAAGAGTGACTGCTATGCCCTCTAGGCGGTGAGCTGGAAAGGGGACCTTCAGGCGCCACCGGGATTCCAGTAAAGGCGCATTATTTACCTCCTCCCGGCCTTGGGCAGCGCTCTCCACAAGCTACTTGCATCAGCGCGCCAAGCCGTTAGTCCCTCCCCATTTCTCACGGCTCCACCCATATGGCGCGCCCACAATTACTAAATCGTAGCCGCCAGGGTGCGCGACGCATTCCTGAGCCCCGCCTCCGGGGTGTAGGCGCGCTCCCCCTCCCAGCTCGGCCTAAGTAGTTCCGTTAGCAGCGTGAGGAAAAACCGTCCTTCGGCTCCCCGCCTCTCCAGACCTAACGCTTTACTCCCTACTCCCCCTGCGACCACTACACAGCCGGCTACGGAGGCCCCTAAAGTACAAATATCCAACAGGCTCTGTCGTATCCTGATAGGATTTATCCTTTCTTACTCCATCCGGTCCTAAGGGCTGTGTTCAGTTTTTGTCAGGAATTCGGACTCGCGAGTTTCTTACGGCTTCAGGAATTTCAGCCCTCTTCACGGAAGTTAAGAGCGTGTTGGGGTTTTTTTTGCCGCTGTCTCCGTCCGCATTCCTTCCCTCCCACCTCGCGGAATTGTGGTGGGAGGGGGAGGAGGAACTCAGGGCGCCTGCGCGGAGAGGCCGCTTTCCATCCGGGTCCCTGTCCGTGCGGTGCAGCAGGTCGGTAGGCGGGAAATGGCGACTGGCTGAAGGAGCTGGTTCTGTTGCTGCTGCGGGCTAAGAGGGAAAGACACCACACGTTGCGCAGTCAGGACCATCGCCGGAGCCTGAGGACACTTCTCTGTCGTCACAGTTAGGTAATCCCCTTCGTCCAGACGCTGCCGCCGCTCCCTACCTTAGACCTCCTCCTCTTCCAGGGCCGTCTGCCGGGATCTCCTCCCCTTCCCAACCCGGTCCTCCAGCGACTCTGGCGCCTTGGTAGGCATATACTATTGGCGCCTTGTACGTCCACTGTGTGGATCCGCTCTTCTCTGTACTTTCCCCTGGGAACGGAAAGGGAGCTCACTTCCCGCCAGCTTCAGTTCTTAGGCTGCGGCCTGTGTTGTGATTTCTGGGGTTAGATTTCGCTTTGCTACCCACCCCCACCCCGATCTCCCGTTCATAGTCCCCAGTCCTGTTGTCCCTCTGGATAGTTAAGTTAGGTCAGCTTTTCTAACCACCTTGGCCCAATACTGATGTTTTCGGTATTTCACTCTTTCTAGCAGGGTGCTTTTAGGGGGGCGTTGCTCTATCTCAGTTCTTATAAACACCTTTTGAGAATGTGGAAGAAGAGATTTCACTAAGTTCTGTTTATCTCCTGTACTGTTAAAATGTTATGTTAACATTGTTACTTTTTCAAATCGAGAGTGGTAGTAAAAACTAGCCCATGTGGAAGGCCCCTGGTTTCTTAGTGGTCAGTTAAGGTCGAATCTTGTTATCCTTGATATTCTTTGCTTTCTTTAGGTATTGAATACCTGTGTGAGTGCTTTCATTTGCATTCTTGACCAGAATTTTGTGTTAAATAAGTGCATATATAAATCGTGTTTATTTACTTCTCACCCTAGTGGTGGCTGGATGAGTGGATGAGGTTAAGCACTTTAAAGCACCTTAGGGAAGCCTAAGACATACTGCTCGTAAACTTTCCTAAGATCCTGAAATGAAATGTACTTAGTAGATGTTCTTCCAAGGCAGGGATTTATCTTTCTCATGCTAGTAAAGCAATACCAAGATTGCTGCCGTACGTAGGTATACAAATTAGAGACTTGATAGATTTATCTGCGTAATTTTCAGATTGCAGATTGCTTTATATTACATCTCCTCATTCTTTATCAAGTTTTAAATTTTCGTTTGTGGTCCAGCTGTTATAAAAGCAGGGAGATGGCAAGTTAGAGCTAGTGTTACTCCTCCTTTTTTTCTTGTTTTTCTTTCTTTTTCGACATTGCAGACCAATTGTCCATAAAGAGAATTAATAAGGAGGTTGTTGGTATTTTTCAGAATTTGTTTTTCTATTGTGTTGAATTTGGGGCCTTTGTATTTTTTTCCCCACTAATCAAATTAAGATTTTTAAAAAATGGTTCATATTACATATCAGTTGATATTTGTAACTCAAAAGTGTTCAGCTCTGTAAGTCCAGTTTAGAGAACTTCACTGTTGTTAGCATGATATTAGGATTAAATTTCAGAAATAAACAGGAACACATAAACATCATTATAGTCCTCATTTGGTAACCTTTGGCCAAGGTCATAAGGAAAGTCAAGGCAAAGTGTAGCTCTTATATGAAGCAATCTTTTAGGATTGGGTTGAACTTCCTATTTCTTTTCCAGGACCAATAGAATAGGAGGTTGGAAGTGGAGGTGTGAAGCATGTTGGAGATTTGCTATGTCAATTTATTTTTAAAAATGGGACCAAATATATGATTTGAAGGGATTGAAAGTAAATTATTGGCCTAGCGTCGGCTTTGTCTGTATTTTTATGACCTTTTTGAGTAGTTTATAAAACATTAATGCTTTTAATAAAATCTGGTTTACAGGGAGGTGAGTGAGTATTGATGACCCTGTCTTCAAGAATTCTCCCAAGTTGTTTAGTACTGCATTCATTCAGTACCTGAGCACTTTTAATACTATTCTTAGTTTAGGTTGAAAGGATGTGAAAGCTGTAAGAGTTGTAGTCCTTAGCCTTTGTGAACTTGTAGCTATATAGAGATGCTGAATAGGATTGCATAGGAAATCCAAATAGGATTGGTTCGTTTTACAGTATTTCATTCTACATAATGTCTCTTGGGTGTTTTATTTGAACTAGTAATGTTATTCTTTTTTCACTGTTAAGAAATTAAAAATTGTGGGCTGGTCAGTTAATTCCCTTGGTTAGAGCGTGGTGCTGATGGCCAAGAGTTCAGATCCCCTTACTGGCCAGCCACAAAAAAAAAATTAAGAATTGGGAAGGTTTTATCTTTCCTGAATTCATCTAGCTGATTCCAAGTTTGTGATTTCTGGTCAAGTAGTTTTTTCACGAGGTTATTATATAACAGAATCCATCTAATTCTGGTTAAGGAAACTTGGACCTGTTCTTCAGAAAGGCTGTACTAGACTCTAGACTCATAACTATAGCATTAATTGCCAATTGAGTATTAAATCTAATGGTATTTAATTATATCAGTCATATGAGACTATGCTTTGGCTTAATGAGATAAAGATTAAGTGGTTTACCAGGATTCGAAAAAAGAAATTTCTGATTGTATTTGTAATTTACCAAGTTGTGAAAGCATGAGGTAAAAAAGACACTTTAAGTCATAAATATCAAATGTGCTGAGAAGACCTCATGTATGGTGTGCTCTGAGTAATTTTTCTGGGTAGGTTAAAAAGTTACTTTACCATTTTAACTGGAGTGGCCACAGGAGGTCATTTGCTTTACTTAGAGGATGAGGAGATTTAACAGATGTGGAACTTACGTTAAAATTGTACCAAGTGCAGCTTTAGTTTCCACTTGACATTTGCCATGAGGCATCTATCTAAGCCAGACATACTTGTATATTCACTAGCAGTTGTATGACTACATAAATTTTAAATTTAAACTGTATTACATTGTAATCGGACCTATATTACAAAAAGGTAGCCCTAGGAGGTCGACTGTGTGGTATAATTTGAGAATTACCAATGTCTAACTTTATTTGTATCTCTCCAGTGTCTTATGGAATTTTTGCTAAAACACCCTTTTTAAAATCATAAATTCTCTGGAAGAGAAAATTTAAACTATTGTCTTTTATTGACAATATTAGTACAGATTAGTTTTATCAAGTAAACTTGCTGGTAGTACACACAAGTGAGGGTTCAGAGACAATGGAACATGGGAGAGTTAAGTTTTTAATGCACTTTCTGTGATTAGGAGAGGTGTAGAAAAAAGTCTAGGGAAGACAGGCAGTAGAATCATAGTGAGAAGCTTGGTCCTCTCGGGGTCCTTTGGGAATCTTGTAAATATGGTAATAAGGAATGGTGAGATTAAGTGTGGCCCCAACAAGAAAATGGTAAGACCTTAAGGACAAATGTAATTTTAATAAAGGTCACAATAGGCCCTTTGACTATATTAGAGACCCCATGTTATATGGTATTGATAGGCTCCTGTATTAGAGAGATTGGAGAAAATATGAATCATCAGCAATGCTTTGACTTGGGGTTCTAGCAATCAGGCTTGCATAATAGCTATGATAATTTTGGGGAAAAGGAAATGTGTTTACTGCTCTCCTTAAACAAAACAGTTTACTAGTAGAAGGCACTTAAATACTTCAGAAATAATTGGATTAAAATTTAATAATAGCAGTTTGTATAGTTCAGGAAGAATATTTTCTTCCTTTGGACAAAAACATTGAGAAATTTTCTTGGGAACTAAAAAGGCAGAGAAGTTGTTAAAAATAAATAATAAGATTAGGACCCTGTTAGCAGAATAACCTGATATTTTAAGTTTCTCTTGTTTACCTGTTAAAGTAATCTTTAAGTCAGAATTTAAAAGTATGTTTTATTAAAAGAAGAATGTATTATTTGTTAAAGAAGAATATGCAGGAAACATAAACATCTTTTTAGTTGAGAGAAAACTGTGATTACATGCTTTAGTAATAATTGCTTTCATCCTGGTATTCCACAAATATGTATGATTATCCTGTTGAGTTGAGAATGATTAGCCTCTCACTGACCTTACAAGTACATGATTTGGGTATATTTTGTTAAATAAGGTAATCATATAAAAACTCTTCATAAACCTTGTCTTCTTCTGTCTGCCATAGTTTATCTCAGTCATAACAATTAGTTCTTCCTTGATAGGAAGTGGTAAGATAATAAATTATATCAGATATTCAGTGCAAATTTATTTGGGGCAAAGTCATGATGTTTTACTTCATGGCTTTAAAGATTTTTAGTTGGGCCGGCCCATGGCTCATTCGGGAGAGTGTGGTGCTGATAACACCAAGGCTATGGATTCGGATCCAATATAGGGATGACCGGCTAGTTCACTGGGTGAGCATGGTGCTGACAACACCAAGTCAGGGATTAAGATCCCCGTACCAGTCATCTTTTGAGAAAAAAAAAAAAAAGATTTTTAGTTGATAACTATTTTTGTTCTTTGTCCACATCTGATTGATTCTTTTTTTTTTTTTTTTTTTTTTTTTACTATCATTTTAATGTATTCTGAGGGTTTCAGATTTCTACTGGCCTGAGAGTAATGTAAAATTATTTTACTTTATTTATTTATTTTTATTGATAATGAATATTCATGAGATACAAAGCTGATTGTCACCACTCCTGCCCAAGATGTGATGGCCAGATCCGTATGGGCAGCATGTCCATTACCACAAATTGCAGTTATGCCCTGTGTCCCCCACTCAATTATCCCCGATCTCCCTTCCCATTCCCCCTCTCCCCCACTCCACTTTTTATCCCTAGGTATGCTCTCTCCCTCTACAAGTCCAGCACACCATTGTTTTACTTTAAATAGAAGTTTTTATCAAGAGCATTTAAATAACTAGTTACATCTCTCCACTTGCCCAGTTTTGGTGAGAACTACTTAAGTAAAAAGCACTCTTGGGAAAATTCTGCCAAAATTAAGTTTACCTTTTTTAATCTTTAGAATTTCTATGTTGAAGTATCCAATAAGTACATTGAAACTTGTATGTATATAGGTCAGCCCACTAAATTAAAAAAAAATATGTTGATATGTTCTGTCGGAAGGATAGTAATATAGTGAGAAATAATAGCTTGGGAGTTTCAAGTGTCCCATGATCTTTTTGAGAAAAAGAATGAACCCAATGAATGATGGTACTTAGTTCTTATGGATTCATAATATGTGTTCTTGCTAAAATAACAGTTTTAAACTGTGGACCTTGGTGTTATCAGCACCGTGCTCTAACCAACTGAGCTAACCAGCTAACCATGATATGAATTTTCTTACATATGATGGAGAGCCTCTTTTTATAGGATGTTTAAATTATATTTAGTAGAGATAATTAAAAGTCTTCATATTATTGTACCATTAAAGTTTAGGTTAAAGAAATACAAGTATCTCATTCTGTCCCTAACACATTGATTTTGCCCTAATAGTATTTCTGTGAAGGACATACTTGCATAAGGTTTTGAATTGGGGTGCTATTTGTAGCATTTGAGAACATGTATGTGAATGACTGTGCCTTAATAAGTGTTTTCAGTGATGAACAAACTGAATAATCCCATCTTTTAAAAATCAGCTTATATTTTCAGAGTGTTTTGGTCATCAGTAATCTAAAAACCTACATATTGTTTCTCTAGAGAAAACTAATTGATCATAGTTTTAGAAGAAGCATTGTTTTTGTTGTTTATTGAAGAAAACTTAAGGAGGAAAAACGCATAATTTTATCAGACTAACTCAGCAGCTATTTTATTTTTGGTGTAGTCCCTGTGTTTTGTGAAGTATTTTTGATTATGTTTATTGTGTTTAGTAGTTCTAAAGAATCTTATAATACGAGGGGTCTTCAGAAACTTCATGGAAGTATTTGTATTATCTTTTAATTCAAAATTTTCCAAGAACTTTTTGAAGTATCCTCGTATTAGCTAATAAAAAACAGAAAATCATACATCAAAAATAATGATCTATCTCTATCACATACTTTGTCATGAAGGAAATGAAAAGAATCTCCTTATCTTAAAGTTGGTACTTTATATAATGCTCCTTTACTTATTTTTTTTGTTTTAATTGACTTGATTTTTATTAGGTGACAGAAATCTCTTCCTTCTCTGAAGTGATCTAATAAAAGCTTACACTGAGAATAAAAGTAGACAGTTGCAATACCTGAAGCTGTTGATTTCTGATTAGTCAGGCTAGAAATATAGACTAAGTGGAAACACTTTTGAAAATGTCATTTGGTGTCAACTTAGGTAGTGACTTTTAGCTCTTTCTTTCATGGGTGGTGTAAGTGTTAATATAAAATTAGTAGTTGTACAGTTTGTAAGGTAGAGTATAAATTAATAGATCCATAGAATTTTAGAGCCAGAGGAGACCCAAGGGGTCATCTAGTTCAATAACATATGTGTTTTATTAATGATGAACCATTCTGAAGACTTTTTAACATGTAGTAAATATTTGCCTTAATTAGGGTGCTGCAGGATGAGTTGTATATGAAAGAAGGATGAAGACAGCTAGGATTAATTAATGACTCATCTCATTTTGACAGCTCCTTTTTATTTTAATTTTTTTCAGGTAAAATTTACATGTAGTGAAATGTACAGCTCTGATGCCCAATAACTTCTTTTGTTGTTGAGGAGACAAAGTGCTAGAATGATTGTGTGACTTAATTAGTGTCACACATCTAACTAATGATAGATGGATTGGAGCCTGAGTTTCTACCTCTTAGTCTGGAGGTCATTCCTCTAGTAACTCCTTCAAGGAGCCTACTCCAGATCCTTCCCCACGTGCATTATTCTTATATAGCTATATAAAGAATATAAATTTTATATAAACTGTAATTTGAATACAGTTGGCCTATGAGCAACACAGGGGTTAGGTTGCCAGTCCCCACACTGTCAAAAATTCTCTCGTGCTTTCCTCTCAGGTTCTGGTTGTACTGTGCATTGGGTGCAAGGGGGGCGGGGAGACTCCATATCATTACTTAGGTTGTAGTTAAGTACTTATTACTGTTAAGTAGGCTGCCGAACTCTTTGGTTAGGTATGTCATGAATTCATGACATTTTCCAATATATTTATTTTACAAAATATTTAAAATTTCCAATATATTTTCCAATATATTTATTGTATTTTCCAGTATATTTATTTTTAAAAAAATTCCACATGTAAGTGGGCCCGTGCAGTTCAAGGGTTTGCTGTGTACCTAAATTTTATAGCAAACCTTGACTTTGTTGCCTTTAAAGCTTGATTTTTGCTTTTTTTTTTTTTTTTTACTATTTTCTTTATTCAGTCTTGTTGCCCTCCTAATGTATGATATCAGTGTACCATTTCTCTCCTTCATACAGCAAACATATTTGTTTTTGTTTTTTTTTTTCCTTTTTGTCTTTTTTACTGACTGGTAACGGGATCGCAACCCTCGGTGTTGTGCCCGCACCGCGCTCAGCCAGTGAGCGGAACCGGTCTCCACATGGGATCTGAACCCTTGGCGGGAGCGCCACCGCACTCCCAAGCAGCACACTCTCCAGTGCGCCACTGGGCCGGCCCCAGGAAACATATTTGAAAGAGGGCACATTAGTTCGAGGTAATTTGTTAAGAATCCTTCATATACAGTGTGCCATTTTCTCTTCATGTTGTTTAGGTAGAAATTTGTGCACCCCAAGACCTCAGTAGCACATTATCAACTGAGTTTATACTTGTATCATTATTGTAATCTTATCATTAGCACAAGACAATTTGCAGCCATAATTGCCTCAAAGATTGCTTGGTATCAGAGATTTTGTGAAGAGGAAAGAACTTTAGTGAGGAAGGAACATTTTTAGTTTTATTTATAGGGCCCTTTTGTGAGCAAGAATTGATGACTGCAGTGAGGATTGTTTATGTTTCATGACATAGATTCCCCTCATTATCTGGTCTTTTTGAGAGAAATGAGAAAAACTGTGGTTCATTTCAACAAGGATTGAGTTATCTTGTGTGCCAGGTTAATGGAGTTATAGATCACATCTCTGCTTTCAAGGCTCTTACAATCTAGTGCAATTAAAGATATAGAAACATTATTTCAATATGATTTGTTAAGAGCTAAGGTAGCGATAATCACAGTAGGTTTACATGGGTTTGGGTATGTGGAGGTGGTTACCTTATTTGGGGTACATGATACTGGGGCTGAGTTTTAAACGGCGGGATAAGAACGAGTTGAAAGAAATTTGAGGTAAAGAGAAGAGAGAAGCATGTACAGAGCACGGTGTGGGCAGGAAATTATTACTCCTGCAGTGCAATGAATGAGACAGTAAATAGCAATGAAAAAAAGACTGGCTTTTGTACAGCTTTACATACAATGGCAGAGAGTTTAGTCTTTATTTTGAAGGCAGTTGATGGTAAGAGGAACAGGCAGATTTGTGCAATACAGAAGATGGATTTAAAGGGGACAGACTAAGAAATATTTTAGAGGGAAAATCATCAGGGTTTGGTGATAGACTGTAGGGGATAAGGGAGAGGAATAACAACTAGGATGTTTAGAATGGCTTCTAAGTTTCTGGGTTGGTTGATTAGGCAGATGGTCGTAACATTACCTACGATGAAGAATGGTTTTGATATGGGACTGGCATGGGAAAAGTGAATTCAGTTTTGGGTAAGTTGAATTTGAGGTACTAAATAAAAATGTTGAGAAGGCTGTGGGTCAGAAATTTAGAGATGGTAGTCAGAGAAACAGCAGAATTAATGTTTGTAATTTATAAAGAACATTTGAAAGAGGCTCTTTCTCCAACTCCACCCCACACCCCTTTAATCCTTTTACCTGTGCTGCAGGTAAGTAGAAAGCAAACTTCATTGCCTAGTTTTAGATTGCTGGGCAATCAGCTTTTTGTATTCCTGAAACAAGATCTGGTTCAAATGTTGAAAAAGTGGTAACAACATTATATACTCCCCCCCCCCCCAGTATCATGAATTCTTGGCTTAAAATGTTGCCCCTATTGCTATGTTTGTTTTGTGATGTAATCTACTTAAGTTGTATCATTTTTACTCATTAGTAATAGTAGATTTATTTTCTAATTTTGCTCATTTCCCGATCTTAACTTGTTTATTCTATTTTTTTACAATAGAAACTTATCTATAATGGAGTTCTAAAGAACTAAGAAGATGTGTTAAATTCTAACGTAATAGTAGGATTGCCAAGATAAGGCTGTATATGTATGTTTAAAACTATTCCTTTTATTTTTTTAAATTTAGGGGATAAAATTAGGTTGTTGCAGATGTTATCTATATAGGCAATCTCTAACCTGTTCTGGGCCCAATTAATATGTATGTCTTTGGGCCGGCCCCGTGGCGCACTCGGGAGAGTGCGGCGCTGGGATTGCAGCGACGCTCCCGCCGCGGGTTCGGATCCTATATAGGAATGGCCGGTGCGCTCACCGGCTGAGCGCGGTGCGGTCAACACCAAGCCAAGGGTTGCGATCCCCTTGCCGGTCACGAAAAAGACAAAAAAAAAAAAGTATGCCTTTGTTTTTGGTGTCAGGGTAATGCTGGCTTCATAAAATGAGTTGGGCGGTGTTCCCTTCTATTTTTTGGAAGAGTTTGTATAGATTTGGTATTGTTTCTTTTTAGATGTTTGGTAGGATTCTCCAGTGAAGCCATCTGGGCCTGGAGTTTTCTATGTTGGAGGTTTTTACTACAGTTTCGATTTTTTAAATAAATATAGGGCTAATCAGGTTATCTATTATTATGTGAGTTTTGGTTGTTCGTATTTCTTGAGAAATTTGACCATTTTATCTAAATTGTTGAATGTATGAGCATAAAGTTTGTAGTATTCCATAATTTTCCTTTTAAAGTCTGTAGTGATGTCCACTTTTTCATTCCCAGTATTGGTAATTTGTGCTGTCTTTTTTTCCTCAGTCTTGCTAGAGGTTTATAAATTTACTGATCTTTTTAAAAAATTCAGCTTTTGGTTTCATTAATTTTTCTTGTTTTTAATTTTTCTTGTTTTTAACTTCATTGATTTCTAGTTCTACTGAATGCTTTGTCTCTTGACAGTGGGTTGGATTTTCCTATGGTCTGAATGTTTGTCTCTTCCAAAGCTCAGGTGAGAGCTTGATTTCCAGTGTGGCAATGTTGAAAGATAGGGCTTTTAGGAGTGTTTGGATTGTAAAGGCCCTGCTTTCATGAATGGATTAATCCATTAATGAGTTAATTGTTTAATGAGTTATCAGGGAGTATACTGATGGCTTTGTAAGAAGAGCAAGCGATCATATAAAAATGTTCTCGCCATTCTTGCCGTGTGATTGCCACAGTACGCTGTAGGGTTCCTAGGAACTAAGAATGCCCTCACTAGGTGTGCTCCCTGGACCGTGGACTTCCTAGCCTCCAAAACTGTAAGAAATAAATTTCATTTTCTTATAAATTACTCAGTTTCAGGTATTCTGTTCTCAGCAACAGAAAACGAAGTAATACAGATTTTCTTCCTTTTATGTGTCTTACAATATTTTACTGAATGCTGGATATTGTGAATAGGACAGTAAAGACTGAGGAAATAGTATTTATACCTGGAAAATTGTATTCCTATACTTTTAGTGTAGGGGGTTGAGTCAGTCTAGTCAGGAGTTAAGCTGAGTGTCGGTTTTATTTTTGCAAGGGGTACCTTCAGCTCATCATTGGCTTCATTTTCTCTTGTATTGCTTTGTGATTAGGCTGAGAGTTGTGGTGTGGGAAGCTGTTTCTCAGTTTTCCTGATCAGCTCTCAGATTTTGGCTTTCCCTGTGCACCTGTACTTCATTGGAGAATCTCTAGGTGCTCCTAACCCTCTCCCATAGGTAGACTATTGTGTTAATTGGTGCTTGGTAGCCTGTTGGTGGAGTCAGGAACATGTCTTTCCCAGGTCCAGTCTCAATCTTGAATAGGCCCTGTGTGCCTGGGATTCAGGAGTGGGGCTCTCTCAGTTATCTTGCCCCTCTAGGCCAAACTAGGGCTTATATCTTTGCAGGTCTTGGTCAGAAGAGTTTCCCATGCCTGCCTCAGTGGTAAATGTCTAATAGCATTGGTATGAGATCCAAGACTGTTTCCTGTCCCTCTCCTAGTGATAGAGAGGGTTTTTTTTCACCCTACCCCAATCCTGCCCCTCCCCCAGTGCCTTAAAGTTTTTGTTAGTAAGGGAAGAAGGATCTGGTTGGGGCTATGTATTTTTCTGTACTGTGACGCTGCTCCCTTCTTCCAGCCCTGCACCACAGAGGAAGGAGCTCTCCAGTCCCACGTTCTTGTTGTGAGCATGTGGTGGAGGTCCGGTAAAACTTGCAAAAGGATTTGAATTATCTTTTGTTTTTGTGTCTCATAGGGATACTACATGCTCATGTTAATACACACTTCTCCTTTAGCAGTTTGTTAACAATTTTACTTATTTATATATATATTGGCGGCTGGTCAGTAAGGATATTAACTCTTTCAGATGAAATCTTTTTATCTGCTTTAATGGCACCATTGTTTCTTCCTTGCTCTACCACAGGTGAGCCAGTGCGTGCATCCTGTCTCGCCAAGGAAGAGCTTGTTTTTTCTTGGATTTGAGGTTACTTGGTTGCCCTGAGCCTTCAATTCTCTGATGAGTTCAATAAAGTTTTAATTTTATAGTTCATCCAATTTTTTTTCCATGTTAGTCTGATAGTGGCATTCTTTCCATCCTTCAATAACCTGGGCAGAACCCAGTTAATTTATAAGAGTGGATCTCTAGGCAAAACTCCAATTGGTCATAGAAGCTTTCCTTTTTTCTAGGGCTGTAACTGTAATTCCTTGGCTTCTTTGCCCTCAGGTTGCCTTCTTGGTTTATACCAAAGGAAAGTGTTCAAATTAAATAGATTGATGGTGGAGAAAGAATAATTCCCCAGCTGGCCCTAGATTGCCTTTTCCTCTTCCCTAAACACTATGGTTGCCCCAAAACTATCTTGTGGTCAGCTCCTCCTCTATAATTTTTGTCATCTTTTCCCAGTCTCTTTCCCCAACCCTGCTTATCCTTCCATTATGTTTCCTCTTATGAAATGCCCAGAAAAACCAGGTATATTGTGGATTTTTAGCTCCAGAATTGAGATGAAATATTTCAGTATTTTGTGTACATGACTATTTGCCATTTTTTGTCTACATGTTATCATTTTTTAAAAGAAGTAAAGATTAAAGATGTGGGGTAGGAGAGCAGATTTTATTTGGTCCCTTTTCCTGTTCTAGAAGTAGATTTGCTGGATAATATGGTAATTCGATATTTAATTTAAGGAATTGCCACACCATTTTCCACAAATGCACCATTTTACGTTCTCACCAGCAGTGCACAGGGTTCTAATTTTTCCACATCCTCACCAGTACTTCTTTTCTGTTTTTTTGATAATAGTCATCCTAATGGTTATAAAGTTGTATCATTGTGGTTTTAATTTGCATTTCCACACATCAGCTTCCTTTTTCAAATGCTCTTGTCTTTTCAGTGAATATGTGTTGGTTATTTTTTAGTTCAAAGGCCCTTTCTCCTAAGCTTTCCCAGAACCCTCTTCACTTTCTCAATGCAGAGTGATCTAGCATTCTATATATACAATATGATAAGTAAACATTCTTACCTGCTAGACTATGTGCTTCTTATGGGCAGAGATTATTGTTTTTATACTTTTGTTTCCATTCCGGCAGCGGGTGACCGATAAGTTTTTAAACTCTAATGAGCTGAACCTCTTATGACTGTACTACTTTATGTACCTTTAGTCTTTTAAGTTCTACTTTACATCATGATATTGTTTCATAATTTTTATGGTTTCCATTTAATGACTCAGGGTTTAATATCGGTTTGCTCTTAGGTATTTTTTAAAAGGCTCTTCTAAAAAACTTTACAGAAATTGATTAAAAATAGCTAAAAGAACTCCCCATGCATTTGCCGTATAGAAATTTTCCTTTTCTAGGCAGTGCTGTGCTGTAGAACAAAGGCATTGACTCTTTGGGAGAAAAGGCAATATTTATTTTATTTGGGATGGCAACTTAAAACTGAGCACCATCTAGTTATAGAAAAAAATTAGTTACTTAAAAAGCTATTTGGGGGGCCGGCCCGTGGCTCACTCAGGAGAGTGCGGTGCTGATAACACCAAGGCCACGGGTTCGGATCCTATATAGGGATGGCCGGTTGGCTCACTAGCTGAGCGTGGTGTTGGCAATACCAAGCCAAGGGTTGAGATCTCCTTACCGGTCATCTTTAAAAAAAAAAAAAAAAAAGCTATTTGGGGACCACTCTGGTGAATCCTTTGAGTTTAGGGGTGTCTTAGTCTGTTCGGGCTACTATAACAAAGATTCCATAAACTGGGTGGGTGGCTTACAAACAGCAGAAATTTATTTCTCACAGCCGTGGAGGCTGGGAAATCCAAGTTGAAGGCACAGGCAGATTTGGTGTCTGGTAAAGGCCCACTTCCTTTTTGCCCACTCTATCCTCACATAATGAAAGAGGTTAGGGATCTCTCTGGGATCTTTTATTTTTTTTTTTGTGACCAGTAAGGGGATCGCAACCCCTGGCTTGGTGTCTCCCTCACCGCGCTCAGCCAGTGAGCGCACCGGTCATCCCTATATAGGATCCGAACCCACGGCAGGAGCGCCACCGCGCACCCAAGCACTGCACTCTCCTGAGTGCGCCACGGGGCCGGCCCTGGGATCTTTTATAATGGCACTAATCCAATTCATGAAGGCTCTGCCCTCATGACCTAATCACCTCACAAGGGCCCCACCTCCAAATACTATCACGGGAGGGTTAGGTTTCAGCATATGAATTTTGAGTGGATACAGCTATTTAATCTATAATAGGGTTTTTTTTTTGTTGAAATAGACACTGTATATGTATGTTCATATATACGTATATACACACAAACATATATGTAGTTTCTATATTTTAAAAAAAGTTTCTAACTTTTTTCTGTGACTGTTGTGTTGAATTAGTAAAAATACAACTTCTGAGACTTCCTAATTGGTCAGTGAAGACTCTAGTCTTTGCCAGGAATTTCTATACCTTCAGGAATTTAGAGTGGTTAATTGGAGTTAGATTTTTCTTTGAATGCATTCACTGTTGTGAATAGCTTTATTGTCCTCTGCGCTTTATAACCTCTCAGTACCTTTTTCATTATGAGCCTCTCGAAGGTAAGGTAAATATATTCTTTATACATGTGAAGGAAAGATAGTTAAGTCACTACAGCTTAGCTATGACTGAAGTAGGATTAGAATTCACATTTCTCAATTTTTAGTTTAGTAGTCTTTGTATTCTCTTTTACAGATTCTAATTCAGAGTATGTCCTCAAATACTTCTAAATATGTGGGACAATTTTGACAGCCATTAATTTTCTCATCTGTAAGATAAGAGAATTCAAGTAGATAGCCTCATATTTTCTCTCTAATGTTAATTCAGTTTTTAAAGTATCATTATATATGGTAATATTGGAATCTCTCAAAATAATTCAGCCACTCTTGTTATGCTTACATGATTGTTGATTATTAGAATTGTGCTCATGAAATTAATTTGTTGGCCGGCAGTTTTTCTCACTACATTTTGAGTTTTAGAAGGGCAAAACCCTTCCCTGTCTTGTTTTCTACTTACTCACTACTTACCTAGCCCAGTGCCTTGAGTGTGAAGTGCTCAACAAATATTTGTTGAAGGAATGAATGATTAAACGAATGATGATGTTAGCATAGGTGGAGAAGTATGCAAACTCTTTAGTGTTACCCTTACTTTAGATCATAGGATATAATATTTCAGAGGTTGTTGGGAAGGTTATTTAGGATAATACAAGGGTACTTCAAAATGTTCATGGAAAAATAGAATTAAAAGATGATGAGAATCTTTCCATGAACTTTTTGAAGACCCTTGTATATGTAAAGTACAAAGCAGAATGCCTTTTGCTTAAAATGTTAGTTTCTTATTTTAACTCCTTAGAGACCTGGGCTTTTTTTTTTTTAACCAACATGTGTGTACACACATGTATACACACACACATACACAAGCTGGGTACATGTGGGTACGCTAAGGTGAATTTTAATAACACTGGTTATTTTTCTCTTACAGTTTTACATGTGGCACTCATAAAAGATGAGGCTGAGAACACGGAAAGCTTCTCAGCAATCAAATCAAATACAAACACAACGTACTGCCAGAGCAAAGAGGAAATATTCAGAGGTTGATGATAGCCTGCCTTCAGGAGGAGAAAAACCACCGAAGAATGAAACTGGCTTGTTGTCCTCAATTAAAAAATTCATTAAAGGAAGCACACCCAAGGTAATGGTTTTACCTCATATATCATTAAAAGTGAAGTTTAGGTTGTTTTCTCTAAGCCTGTGTAGATGAAGAATCTGATATTGCTAGAATCCATTTTAAGCGGATGTCTATATTTTGGTGTTATTTTTACTTTTAAGAGTGTTACATGCAAAATACTTAATATCATCTCAAGAAGAACATTATTTATTCCACTAACTAATCCACTTAGTATTCTGTTATTTCAGCATAGTATGGGAAGCAGAAGAAATTTTTCCTTACTCTTTTATTGGAGCTTTTTTTACTTCCATTTTCTTTCATTTCAAGAAAAAGTTAGTTTCTTGTTAATATTATTTACTATCTAATTAGGGAGGTGATTTTCTTTATCTGAATTCTGACATTTGTACAATGAAAATGTATTATTTTATTAAACAGAAAACAAAATTATTAAAAAATGAACACTGACCATGAGTCACATGCTCTAGATCCATACCCTGGACCTACTTGAGTGATCTAAGGAGAGGCATTTACCCCTCTGAGCCTCAGGAAGATAGTAAAATGGGACTAATACCAACTGCTTTGTCTATCTCAGTTGTTTTTAAATTAGATGGCACAAAACAGGTGGAAAAGCAGTTTGAGAAACTTTAATGCACTCTACAAATGTATAGTGTTATTCATTGTATGTATATTTTGTTGTCACTGTTTACTACTTTTGTGTTCTTTTTTGGGACAATTGTATGACAAAATTTTCATTATAAGTATATCACTTTGATAAGTAGAAAAGTATATCACTGTATTGACTTGTTCATAGTGGTAGATTTTGTTGTAATAGTATTAGCCTAATTCTAGATTCTTAATTTCTACAGCCTAATTACTGTGAACCATTGGCTAAGACTTAGAAGTATTATGTGTTTGCATAGGGTATTTATTTTTGTTTAGGTGGTTTTATTTTGTTTTGTTTTTCTAATACCATAACTGTAATTTCTTTTGTTAATTTTAAGTACAGACATGTGGGCATACGTTCTGAAAAATGCACAATTTCGTCATTGTGTGAACATCATAGAGCGTACTTACACAAACCTAGATGGTATAGCCTACTACACACCTTGGCTATATGGTATAGTCTATTGCTCCTGGGCTACAAAACTATAACAGCATATAATTGTACTGCATATTGTAGGCAGTTGTAACACAATGGTAAGTGTTTGGGTACCTAAACATAGAGAAGGTATAGTGAAAATATGATCTCTAAAAGATAAATATGGTACACCTGTATAAGGTACTAACTATGAATGCAGATTGCAGGACTGAAAGTTGCTCTGGGTGAGTCAGTGAGGAAGTGGTGAGTGAATGTGAAGGACTAGGACATTACTGTACACTATGGTAGACTTTGTAAGCATTTATTTTTTTATTTTTATTTTTTAAAAGATGACCGATAAGGGGGTCTTAACCCTTGACTTGGTGTTGTCAGCACCATGCTCTCCCAAATGAGCTAACCGGCCATCCCTATATAGGGATCTGAACCTGTGGCCTTTGTGTTATCAACACCCCACTCTCCCAAGTGAGCCACTGGCGGGCCCTGGCTTTGTAAACATTTAGACTACACTAAATTTATCAAAAAAATAATTGTGCTATGTTATATTGGCTACAAAGTAACTAGGTGATAGGAATTTTTCAGCTCCATTATAATCTTATGGGACTATCATATATGTGGTCCATCAGTGACACAATGCATGACTATATTTAGAATTCTCAGAAAGAAGTATTGTAGTATGATTATATAACAAAGATCAAATTTCTAGTAGCATGAATTCTTATCTCTTTTAGTTCCTAATGGGTTGTCATCAGCCTGTTGATGTTGATTGTTTATCAGCTCATTCTCCTGAACAGCTGTAGTTGTCATAAAGTGCTTCCTCATTTTGAGGAAAGTATGTCTACTCTTTAGTTTCTCATGTTACTTTTTTACATTCTGTCACTTGAAAAAAGATACTATGTTCCCTTACATGTGCAAGTGCAAACTCTCAGTTGTTATCTAATTAAATATTTCTAGTTTCTATTATATGATATTATATGATATACAGTCATGTGCCACATAAAGATGTTTCAGTCAACGACAAACCACATATGCAGTGGCGGTCCCATAAGATTATAATGGTTATATCATATTGCCTAGGTGTGTAGTAGGCTATACTATGTAGGATTGTGTAAGTATACTCTATGATGACTGCACAATGAGAAAATCACCTAACAGCATATTTCTTATAACATATTCCTCCAGTTGAGTGATATATGACTGTATATCACCATCTTGGTCACCTTTTTCTGTTATTCATGAAAGATAACCAGAAATGAAGATAAGTTTTTCTTATGTCTTCTGATTTCTGTTCACATATACTTCATTTGACCTGGGCTTTCTTCTATGAAAGTGGCTTTATATTATATTACACTTTTTCCTCTCTCCTTTAGTAGTTAGCTTAATCTTTGTTGGTCAGCAAAGTTTTGCTCATGTTAATTAAAGGATTTTTCTATACACATTTTTGTTGGGTTTTTTTTTTTTTGTAAACAAAATCTAGGATTTTTCATTAATGCCTGTTCACACAAAGATGTTAAGTAGTATAGAGCCATAAAAAACCTATTTGCAAACTAATACCTTATTCATTAATTAATATTTTTGGGTAAAGTTTTTCCAACCGCTACAAATTCCCTTAATTTTGTACTGTTATTCAACTCGGATTTCTTTATCATTCTATAAGATTATTATGGAAATTAGTATTTGAATGCCTTACTGAAATCAAGGTATATGAGTACTGTGTCTTTTCCCAGTCTGTTGAACCTGTGTTAAAATTAAATAAACAGGTTAGTTTGCCATGTATTAGTCTTAATGAGCTTATACTGGCTTCTACTTATTGTTGCTTTCTTATCTACATTGTCATTTACCATCTTCTTGATAATATATTCCCAAGTTGCATTCAGTATTGATACAATGCTTGCTTATGTATGTATCTTTAATACAATGTCATTGTCCTTTTCCAAATTTGGGTAGCAGTTCACAACTAATGTATATTGGATATCCATTAGGTGCTTTATATCTAGCATCTCCTTAATCCTTATAACCAAATAGGTTTTCTCCTTTTGATAGAGGAGAAAAACTGAGACTTAGTGAACTTAGTGGTAGCTTGCACAGTGTAAATAATTACAACAATAATTAGAATAGTAAATAACTTGCTCAGGATAAAAGATAACGCAATAAAGAACAATACAACAATTACTAACAGTCATTGAGCAGTTAGCATGTGCCAACCACTGTTCTCAGCATTTTAAATGTAATAACTTATTTAAGTGTCAGAAACTGAATGAAGTAGGTGCTGTCATCTATATATTACAGATGAAGAAACTGAGGCACAGGGAGGTTAAATAACTTGTGCATGGTTACTTAGCTTTAAGTGGCACCAGTGGAACCCAGTTAGTCTGGTTTTAGAGTCTTTTCTCTTTTGGGGGGGTGGGAGGGGACAAATGTGAAGATAAGCCTGGGAAACACCATCAGAGAAGTGCTCCCTCAGAGTCTACACTCTTAACCACTATGCACTCTTGCATCTGCAGTAAGTGACAGTGCTAGGATTTAAAACCAGCTGTGTTTAACTCTGATACCTGTGCTCTTTCTCCTGTACCATTCTGTCTCAAAGTAGCTATATATATATATATATATATATATATATATATTTTTTTTTTTTTTTT
>NW_007727108.1:95282-97632 GCF_000696425.1 Galeopterus variegatus | reverse complement strand
TATATATATATATATATATATATATATATATATTTTTTTTTTTTTTTGTCCTTTTTGAGACCGGCTGCACTGCATGCAGCCAGTGAGCGCTGTGAGCGCACTGGTCATCCCCATATAGGATCTGAACCCACCGCGGGAGCGCTGCACTCTCCCAAGTGCACCACGGGCTCGGCCCGCTAGATATATTTTTTATTAGCATTACCTATTTTGTATAAGGATAATAAAACTCTAGTGTGAAAATTATTCTTTTTTTTTGTCTTTTGTCTTTTGTCTTTTTCCGTGTCCGGCAACGGATCGCAACCCTCAGTGTCGCCCCCGTACCG
The DNA here is from genome assembly GCF_000696425.1 of Galeopterus variegatus. NCBI lineage: Eukaryota > Metazoa > Chordata > Mammalia > Dermoptera > Cynocephalidae > Galeopterus > Galeopterus variegatus. Next base: position 97,309 of record NW_007727108.1, on the reverse strand, counting down.
TACCGGGGACCGGCAACGGGATCGCAACCCTTGGCGTCGCCCCCGTGCCTCGCTCAGCCAGTGAGCGGGAACCGGTCTGTATGTGGGATCCGAACCCTCGGGCGGGAGCGCCGCCGCACTTCCCAAGCGGCGCACCTATCCAGTGCGCCACCGGGCCGGCCCTGAAAATTATTCTTGATCAAAGTAAATAAGTTGAGTCCTCTGTGCTGCCCACTTTGTCATTTATTTATATTCTGTCATCATCTTAAAGCTTGAAGCTTATTCTTTATATAGGAAAGTTTTCCCCAGAATATTTTGCATTTGTCATCATCTACTGCCTTTAGTCTTTCTGACTAGGTGATGGACTACTTTTATTTCTACAAGTGCCCTTTTCAAACCGAAATTAGACAACTCCCTATGCCGCCACTTTAGTTTCTTTGGTACCTTTCCTTTTTTCTTTTGGCTTTTTCAGCTGTGTGACTAGAATTGGAACTTTTAGACAAGCTTCCTTGTTTTCTTTTTTGAACTGTGGTCCTTTTAAGATATTTGACATTACTTTCATGCGTATCTCATGAGTCTGGCCTTTAGAAATTTGCTTGCTATATATCAGTGTACTTTATTTGTTCTTCCTTTACAATTACTATCAGTGATTTCTAGGACTGTATAGCTACAGGTGTTCTTGCTACTTTCCTGTTTTTATGTTGCCAACCATTTTTAATCTGTATTCTAGTCCTAACTTTGCCATAAATTAGCCATTAGAGTATTCAGGTAATCTAAACTTAGCTTGTTGTTCATTTATGGGTACAAGGGTATGTATTAGTTTGCTAGGGTTGCCATAACAAAGTATCACACTGGAAGGCTTAAAGAACAGAAATTTATTTTCTCAGAGTTCTGAATGCTAGAAGTCCAAGATCAAGGTGCTGGCAGATTTGGTTTCTTTTGAAGCCTTTCTCTTTGCCTTCCCACTGTATCCTCACATGATCACCCCTCATTCTGTGTATTGTCTCTGTCTTAATCTTTTCCTATAAGAACACCAGTTTTATTTCTTTAGGGCCTACCCTAAAAACCCCTCTTAACTTACTACCTTTTTAAAGGCCTTATCTTCAATACAGTCACATTCTGCGGTACTCAGGGTTAGGGCTTCAACACATGAATTGGTGGGGAGATAATTTAGCTAATAACAGGGTAAAAGAAATCTCTGATCTTTTTCAAATCCAGATTTTATAATTCAGAAGCTTACCACTTCTCTGACTTCAGAATTGTGAAACTGTCAGCAAGAGCACTCAGAAATTGTTTATATGCAGTCTGTTTGCTTTTAGCACAATGAGATTTCTAATATATGTTTGAAGTGAAGGTCTCACAATTGTATTTGCTTTCTACTATGAATCTCTCTGCCCCTTTCTAAATTGGCAGTCTCTAGAGTTTTCCTTATAACGAAATGACCTCTTCATATATTCTTACCTAAATACTGTTATGCTGTCATAGTTAAGGATCATCAATTTCCATATGGGTGTAATTCTGATGAAATACCAAAACATTCTTACCCCAGTATGTTTAGATCTTTTAACTATGACCCAAGATAGAACTATGTCTTATACTCCATTCATATGTATGAAACAAAGTTCACCCTTAATTAATATATGTGACGTACTCTGGTTTTTCTTTTAAAGGTTAATTTATTTTAAATTGAATTCATGATCCGCTCGTGGGTTGCATCCCTTAGTTTGAAAAACATGATTAGCTGAAAACTTTTATTCTAATTCTTTAACCTCTGTTTTGCCAATTTTTATAGTTTTATTTTGGAATTTTCTTCCTCCTTACTAAAGTTAAGTCCCACTTGTTCCTGTACGCAACTCTCTCCAGATGTGTTATTTAACAACTGGATTAGTGAAGTAATTCACCATTTATTATGGACTGAAAAAATAAGCTCAGACTAACTGGATGAATTTATGAAGGAAACTACAATTTAATATTTATTCATTGTCATTCGTTCTCTCTTTCGCTCACCTCCTCTCTCTCTCTTTCGTAATAACTTCGTATAGCATACA
>NW_007727108.1:87812-95194 GCF_000696425.1 Galeopterus variegatus | reverse complement strand
TTATGAAGGAAACTACAATTTAATATTTATTCATTGTCATTCGTTCTCTCTTTCTCTCACCTCCTCTCTCTCTCTTTCCCCCTTCCCCCCCCCCCGCATATATTTATATATTTCCTTGTTCTGTCTGCTGAACTATGTGCACCTAGCATCCAGATCTTGCTTTCTAACTACTGTTCTCCACTAAAGGAACTAGGGTCCTTGAAGAAATGTCTCATTCTAGGATTTGGGTAGTAACAGATTTTAACCTCTAGAATGAAGTAATGACACATGACACAGATAGATAAAACATTAATAAATAGGGAAGAAGGAAAAGTCCCCCCACCCCAAATACGGATATCCATTTAATCAAGCAACATTTTTTAGAGACTTTCCTTTCAACATTAGATTGATAACCTTCCTTGAAAGTCAAAAAGCCATGTACATTTGGATTTATTTCTAAAATGTATTCTGTTCTATTGAACTGTATATCTATCATTATACCCATAGTACATTGGCTTTATTACTGTAGCTTTTATACTGAATTTTGAAACGAGATAATATAAATCCTTCAACTTTGTTCTTTTTCAAGTTTGTTTTATTGTTTTAGATCCTTTTACTTTCATACAGATTTTAGAATTAGCTTGTCTATTCAAAAAAGCCCACTGGAATTATAATAGAAATTTTACTGAATGTGTAGATCCATTTGGTGAGAATGGACATTTTAACAATATTGAGTCTGCCTATTCATGATCATGTTAAACCTCTTAATATAGGTATTCTTCATTTCTCCCAGTAACATAGAGGTCGTGCACAACTTTCATTAGTTTTATTCCTAGATATCTGATGTTTTACTATGTTATTTTAAATGGCATACATTTAAGAAATTTACTTCCTAGTTGTTTGTTGCTAATGTGTAGAAATATAATTTTTTCTATATTGACTTGGTACTGTGTGAAATTGCTAAAGTCACTTAATAATAGTTCTGCTCTTTTTGTAATAATTCATAGGGTTTTGTATGTACGTAATTATGTCATATCGCCAAGATATGAGAGTTTTACTTACTCTTTTCTAATATCTAGGCCTTTTACTTATTTATTTTTTTCTTCACTTATTGTATTAGTTAGGACCTGTAGTACAATGTTCAGTAGAAGCAGTGAGAGCAAACACCCTTGCCTTGTTGCTGATCTTAGGGGAAAAGAGTTTGTTTCACCATTAGGAATGATGTTAGCTAATTGATTTTTGTAGTTATCTTTTATCAGTTTGAGGAAGTTCCTTTCTCTTCCTACTTTGCAAAACATTTTTATCATGTTTTTGAGTTTTGTCAAAGGCTTTTCTGCTTCTTTTGAGATGTTCTTCAGATTTTCTTCTTTAGTTAAGATCCCTTTACCAGCCAGCTGCCAAACAAAAACAAAAACAAAAAACCCAGATTTTCTTCTTTTATTCTTTTAATTTGGAGTAGCACATAAACGTTTTTGAATGGAATACCATAACTTCTATTGTTGGAGCTGATTTGCTGTTTTTTGGTTTTTGTTTTTAGATTATTTTTATGTCTTTATTCATGAGGAAATTTGGTCTGTAGTTGTCTTGATTTGTAATATTTTTAGATTGTGGGATCAGGATTATGCTGGTGTCATAAAACAAGTTGAGGACTGTTCCGTCTGCTTCTCTTTTCTGAAAGAACATGTATTGGAGTGGTAGTATTTTATCCTTAAATATTTGGCAGGAGTGGGATATCTGGAATGTTACTAGAATTTTCTTTGTGGGATAGCTCTTATTGTAAATTTAATTTCTCTAATATACATGGGATGTTTTAGCTTTTCTGTTCTTCTTTAGTTTTGGTCATAGGCATTTTAAAGTAATTCACCATTTATCTAAGTTGTCGATTTATTTGGTATAAAGTTTTCACAGTATTTCTGTATTAACTTAATTATGTCTGTAGGATCTGTAATGATGTTCCTCTTTTCATTCTTGATGTAGATAACTTATGATTTATCTTTATTTTGATGTTTTCCTAGGGTTTATCAATTTCGTTGTTCTTTCAAAGAGATTTTCTCTATTTTCTGTTCATTTTCATTTTAATTGATTTCTCCTCTTTATTTTTGATATTTTCTGTTTTCAGTTGGATTTACTTTCACTTTTCTAGCTTCTACAGATGGGAGCTTAAATCAGGGGTCAGTAAACTTTTTCTGTAAATATTTTAGATAAGAATTATTTTAGGCTTTGTGGACTATATTGTCTTTCTTGCAATTACTGCTCAATTCTGTAGACAATACCTAAATGAATGAGCATGACTTTGGACACTGGTCTTGGAATATTGTTCGTTTGGTTCCCCCCCCCGCACCCCCCCAACCATTTAAAACTATAAAAACCATTCTTAGTTTTCTGCCTGTACAAAAATAGCATGCTGGATTTGGTCTGCGCTTGTACTTTGACAGCCCCTTGCTTATATCATTGACTTTACACTTATATTTTTTCCTGATGTAAGTTTTGAAAGCTATGAATTTCAAAGTATTGCTTTCTCCTGTATCCCATATGTTTTGGTTTGTTATATTTTTATTACCTTATTATCTTTGTGATTTCCTTCTGTGGGTGACTTAGAAATGTGTTATTTAATTTCCAGATATTTGGGCATTTCTTAGATATCTTATACTTGTTGATTTTTAATTTAATATCATTGTGATCCAAGAATGTACTCTGTATGATTTGATTTCTTTGGTACTTTTTAGTACTTTCTAGCATATAGTCTATCTTGTTGAATGTTCTATGTATATTTGAAAATATATGTGTATTCTGGAATTGTTCAATGCAGTATTCTATAAATATCAATTAGGTAAGATTGGTTGATAATATTCCAGTCTTTTATATCTTAGATTTAACCTGCATGTTTTATCAGTTATTAAGAGAGGGATGTTAAACCTCCAAATATTGCTGTGAATTTGTTTACTTTGCCTGTCAGTTCTGTTAATTTTTGCTTCGTGTATTTTGAAGTTCTGTTGTTAGGTACATACACATTAATAATTGTATGGTGTGAGTTGTTAAACCATGAAATGTCTCTCATCTCTAGTAATATTATTTATCTTCAGGTTTATTTTGCCTGATATTGATATAGATACATAGCTTTCTTACTTAGTATTTGCCTGATAGTCTTTTTCCACTCTTTAACCTGTGTATTTATTTTAAATTGGCATGTTTAATCTAGTTTCATTTAACATAAATTATTAATACAGTTGACTTTAACGTCTCCCATCTTGTTATTAATTCTGTATTTATCCCATTTGTCACTCTGTTCTTTTCCTGGCTTTTTGGTGAACTAGATATCAGAATTCCATTTACCCTATAATGACTTTTTTTTTTTTTTTCCTTTTTTGTCTTTTTTACTGACCGGTAACGGGATCGCAACCCTCGGTGTCGCGCCCGTACCGGGGACTGGCAATGGGATCACAACCCTCGGTGTTGCGCCCGCACCGCGCTCAACCAGTGAGCGGGAACCGGTCTCCACATGGGATCCGAACCCTCGGCGGGAGCGCCTCCACACTCCCAAGCGGCGCACTCTCCAGTGCGCCACCGGGCCGGCCCGAAGTTTTTCTAACTCTGCAATGTGTCTCATAACTTCTTAATGTCTTTTTTTGATTTCTTTTATCTTTATTTCTTTTTTTAAAAAGTTTCCCCCATTATACTTTCTATTCCTCTTAAAGGCATAATGTTTTGTTTACTCACTCTTACATCCCTTCTAGTTTAGTCTTTATTTCCAAATGATTTTTTCTTTTATTTCTAGTTCTTTTGTTCTGTTAGATCTATTTTACAGCATGGTGACTATAGTTAATAACAATGTATTGTATTCTTGAAAATTGCTGAGAGTAGATTTTATGTGTTCTCACCACAAAAAATAAGTATGTGCAATAATGCATATGTTAATTAGCTTGATTTAGCCATTCCACAGTGTATATATATTTCAAAACTTGTTATACATGATAAATATATGCAATTTTTATTTGTCAATTAGAAAATAAAATAAAACAAAATTTTTCAAGTTTGAAGTTTTTTTGTTTGTGAAAAGTTTTTTAGTATTTCTTCTGTTGTCATGCTTTTGCTTTGGTTTCCTTCTTCAGGGATTGCTATTTTCTTTCTGTTTTATCACCTTTGTCTTCAATATCTGTCAAATTTTCTTGATTTCTTTTTATCTTTATTTCTTTTTTAGAAAGTTTCCCCCATTTTTCTTTCTGTTTCTCTTAAAAGCATAATCCATTTTGTTTACTCATCCTTGCATCCCTTCTAGTTTAGTCTTTATTTCCAAAATGATTTTTTTCTTTTATTTCTAATTCTTCTGATAGTTCTATTTGAGTTTTTCTAACTCTGGTATGTGTCTTATATTTTCTTAATGTCTTTTGTCTTGTTTTGAAATAGAATGTTATAATTTTGATCTGTTCTCTATGCATGGTTTTCTGGCATGCTTGCTTTGTTGAGAGGTGGTATTCTACTCCACGTGTGTTTTTTTTTTTCCTTTTTTGTCTTTTTTCGTGTCCGGCAACGGATCGCAACCCTCAGTGTCACGCCCGTACCGGACCGGACCGGCAACAGGATCGCAACCCTCGGTGCTGCGCCCACACCTCGCTCAGCCAGTGAGCGGGAACCAGTCTGTATGTGGGATCCGAACCCTCGGCAGGAGCACCGCTGCGCTCCCAAGCGGCGCACTGTAGCAGTGCGCCACCAGGCCGGCCCTCCATGTGTGTTTTATTAGAATAATTTTGTGTGAGATTTGACGTTTACACTTTTTTTCCGTTTCATTTTTAAGCAATTTTAGTTTTTCTGACTTTTTGGAAGGTTGAGTAGTTCAGATTATCTTTTCAAACTAGTTTTTTTATTTTTGTGTAGTGTTAAGAAAATAGCAGTGCTTTTTGAGTTTTCCTACGTCTTTATCTCTACCCCCTGTATATTTAGAACTTCTCTTTCTTTCCTCTCTATTGTGCCTGTCCTGCTCAATTTTGATTCCACTCCCAGCACTTTCCCGTAAGTGTAGAGCCCTATTCTGGAAGGGAGCCATAGTTGGTCAATTTTTCAAGAGTTCATAGGAGCAAAACTATTCTAGTCATTTCATTTCAAACTGTGGATCCCCTTTGCTATTGGAGTTGGCAGGAAATCCTCCCCTCTTTCACCTGCTGTTCTCAAGTTGGCCTGCCATGCTTCCAGTGAATACCTGCTGGTTAGGTATTTTGGGCTTCTCCAGTTATCAGGTGTGCCACTCACCTTGTTGCATCCCTCTGATTTCTTCTGCACTGGTATTTGTGGGCATTTAGCTGTTATGGCTATTGGTTTTTCCTCATCTGCTTGCATTTTGGAGTTTGGAGCGGGGGTGGGGGATGGGGGTTACCTGGTCTCCTGGTTTTGTTGTAAATACTGCCCTTGGGTTTTTGTTGCCTTTTTAGTTCTCTGTATTTACTTGGGGATTCACAGATTTAAGAATACCACCTTCCCATAATTTCCCTCTTAACAGCCTATCATAGAGTCAGGTTTGAAAAATACAAATTCCAGAGAGGACACTGTAGGATTATTAAACTTAGTAAAACAACCTATGCAGTAATGTAGAAATCTTGTTTCTCCTAGTTCCTCTTATAAATATAATACCATGTCCAAATTGTGTATGAGTTGAATGTTTAAGAAAGACTAACTGGCTGGCTGGTTAGCTCACATGGTTAGACTGCGGTGCTGGTAACATCAAGGGCAAGGGTTTGGATCCCTTTACTGGCCAGCCGCCAAAAAAAAAAAAAAAGAAGAAAAGGAAAAAAAGAAAGACTAGGATTGGGGATGAACTGTCTTTCATAGTTAGATCATCTAACATTTTAATGCATTCTGAACAGTGGAATTTTACTGTCAATGACTATAGAACTTTGGTCTTGACCTTAATAACTTCCTTTTCTCTTTTAGAGATATAAACTAAAGTATGTAAATGTGTTTAATTGACCACAGTATAGTCTGTTCTGCTACAATTTGATGCCTCCGCAATCAGTTAGCTTACACACTACTGGTAAATAGGAGGATAGTGTTAGTGTAATATGGGTGGTGTATTGGTTTATATATGATTTTCTCTAGATAAGAGGAGCCTGAATAATAGGGGTTGAAATTTATACTTCATCAGGAAAGTAAAAAGGTTTCAATTCTGCTGCTGCGCAGGCTGCCTGTTTTTGGTCTTTTGTTTTTAATTAAAAATGATAACCTGCAGCAGGGGCTCCCTCCCCAGGGAGATACACCCTGGTCTAGCAGGTACTCTTAGCAAGTGGCATTTTACATTTCCTTTTGTGTACACCTTAACAGCAGCCCTACTGGCTTAAAAGCTCCACTTCTCAAGTCACATAAATCCTGTTTCTCCTTCATTGTTTTTAGTACCTTTTGTTATGCTCTGAGGTAGCATTCCAGCTTCTCTTAGCTTCCTGACTGGGGTGTCCAAGTTATCTCTGCAGGTCCCAATTTTTTTTTTGTTATTACTGTGGTTACAAAGTTACAGAGGTGGGGCCGGCCCGGTGGCGCACTCCTATAGTGCGCCGCTTGGGAAGCGCGGCGGCGCTCCCACCGAGGGTTCGGATCCCACATACAGACCGGTTCCCGCTCACTGGCTGAGTGAGGCGCGGGAGCAACACCGAGGGTTGCGATCCTGTTGCCTGTCCCGGTCCGGTACGGGGGTGACACTGAGGGTTGAGATCCGTTGCCGGACATGGAAAAAGACAAAAAGGAAAAAAAAAAAAAAGTTACAGAGGCATTAAGTAATCTGCCCCAAGGTACCCTGCTCTCTTCTCCTGTACTCATTTTTTCTTTGTTATTTTTAGTGTTATAGAATGTAGGGTTTTCAAGAATGTACTAAGACATTTCTTCAGGGGGAGGCTAGAGCTTAGTGTAGTTGAAGCTTTACTGCATTATTTCTGTTCTTGAAGTACTTTATAAAAGAGCCCCTTAATTTTCTGGTAATGGAGATCCCATATTTGGGTTATGAGGCTTTCTGTTTATCTTTTAAAATACATGGGAATGATATACAGTAAAAAATTTGAAGAATTTTGTTGTGGATCACTGAGGCATTATTTTGTACTATAATGCCATATTGTTTTGATGGAGCTACCTAAAATTAGAGAAACTGCCGAGTAAAAGTAAAATTCTTTATTGAATGATATTTGTAGTAATATCTTTTTCTAAATTTTGCTCCAAATAAGAAATTGTAATAGTCACCATTTACAATACCAAGGTTTGTTTCAGAAATAATATAACAATATTCAGCCTTTAGAAAATGCATAGTAGTAGGGCCGGCCCAGTGGCGCACTGGATAGTGCACCGCTTGGGAAGCACGGCGGCGCTCCCACCCAAGGGTTCGGATCCCACGTGCAGACCGGTTCCCGCTCACTGGCTGAGCGAGGCACGGG
>NW_007727108.1:85262-87707 GCF_000696425.1 Galeopterus variegatus | reverse complement strand
GCACTGGATAGTGCGCCGCTTGGGAAGCGCGGCGGCGCTCCCGCCCGAGGGTTCGGATCCCACATACAGACCGGTTCCCGCTCACTGGCTGAGTGAGGCACGGGAGCAACACCCAGGGTTGCAATCCCGTTGCCGGTCCCCGGTCCGGTACGGGGGCAACACTGAGGGTTGCGATCCGTTGCCGGACACGGAAAAAGACAAAAGACAAAAAAAAAAAAAAAAAGAAAATGCATAGTAGTATATTTTATTAGTTGCTGTGGGGGTAAAAGCATCAAATATAAAAAAGTAGAAAACTTATTCCAATTGAGTAGGAATGTTAATCATATGTATGAATTATACTGTATAGATTTGGACATCTACTCCTTATCAAAAGATTTCAGGTAGTCTCATTAAAACAGCAAGGAATTAGGGCAATATTAAAATACTGTAAGAAAATCACTCGTGGTAGATGAGTCTAGAAAAATTTTACAAACGAGAAAAATAGATATGTAAATGGAGAAAAATAAATCAGACTAATGCTTGGAAGTATACTATTTTAGTCAGTAATGCTGCAAGAATAGCGTAAACTGGTCATGTGGACTTGCCCCATATAGAGTAAAGAATACAGAGCTTTGTTAAGGTGTAGATTACTTGGCGTTAATTTGGGCATTGGGGGTGTGGCAGTGGCAGGCCCTATTTTTTGGTGATGTGCGACTTGCCAGCATGTTCAGTGGGGCTCTCTCTCCTACCCTTAATGCTCAAGGAAATGATCTCTGTTCTTTAGGATAGTTATAAAAATGAAGGAAAACTGCTGAAAATTCAGAGTACATTGTATAATTCAATATTTCGATAGCATGGAAAACTTAATGGACACTGGGGATGCTATAATTATATTTTGTATATTATAATTGCATTAATACTCTTACAACACTGTCAAATTTTTTCTTGTGTTTTTTACCACTCTTTGATATTAATTGGAATTTGTTTCTCCTAGATATGGAAAAACAGGGGAAAGTTGTTATGCCATATTTTATTATTTTAAAAGTGTAACCCATAAGGCAGAATGACTGTGCTTAATACATGTTGTTTTTCTCTTACGTATTAAGGAAGAGAGAGAAAATCCTTCAAAACGGAGTAGAATTGAACGTGATATAGATAATAATTTGATCACCTCAACACCAAGAGCCGGAGAAAAGCCGAATAAACAGATATCTCGAGTAAGACGGAAAAGTCAAGTAAATGGAGGTTTGTTAATATTTAGATATTGTTTTATTTAAGTGTAAGCAGAGATCTCTGACATGTTCCTTATCTGTTTTAAAAAATCTATTTTGAGCAGTTTCTGCCTTATTTTCATAATCTCCTTTGTATTATTATTTGCATGAAGTAAAATAAAAATTTACCTTTCTAAAATGTTTTACTTTGATGAATTAGAGTGAATAAAGGCAGAGTAAGTAGCTTTTTACTAGTTAGCAAAAAAAGGTGTATTGGTCAACATTTTTGACCTCTAGTCATTTAAGAAATGACTAATAAAGTCATTTTTTAAAGCAGTAATAATTGTGACTTAATTTAATTGAAATATGTACAAAGATTTGTTTCTGGATCACACCATTTAGAAAGGATTTGGATCACTTTCAACTGGGGGTGGTTTTGTCCCCCAGGGGACATTTGTCAACATCTGAAGGCTTTTTGGTTGTCATAACTTGTGGAGGGGTTGCTACTGGCAGGTAGATGTCAGGGATGCTGCTAAACATCCTACAATGCACAGGACAGCCCCTCACAACAAAGAATTGTCCGGCCCAGATGTCAGTAGTGCTGATGTTGATAAATCCTGTGAGTTATCTTATTTGTATAGCTGAGAAGCTCCTCAAAGTCAAAAAGAAAGAGAAGAACATTTGGGACAAGTAGAGAAAGCTATAGAGAATAGCACTTTACAGCATGGAGTGTTCTTTTAACCAATGCTAACCTAAACAATAGCAATGATAATCTCCCCTCCCCCCTCCCCTCAGTAATTTTATGGTTAGAAGTGACTATTGGGAAGAAAAAGGAGACTGAGACAGGACAGGAGGGGAAAATAGAGAGAAAGAAACAAGTTAAAAGAACTATAGCAAGAAATGTGGTATACACCAAGTAAGGTTATGGAGGGCCAGAGGATGATTAATCAAAACATTTGTTTATTTTATTTTTTCCAAAAATCCGAACAATTTTTATTTACAAGAAACTCGAAAACAGTTGGTTATTCTTCCTAACAACTCTGAAATGGTGCCTCAATATCCATAAGTAATTTTTGACACTGCTATGTAAGCTGTGCTTCAGTAGAGCTATATTACTTTTATTCATTTAGCTGTCATTCTTTAGAAGTAGATGTGAGGAAAGGTTTTATGAAGTAGGTCGCATCCCAAAATGTAAATAAAAACAGAATCTTGCATTTGTGGTTTTTTTTTTTTTTTTTTTTTTTTTTTTTTTTTT
>NW_007727108.1:63560-85199 GCF_000696425.1 Galeopterus variegatus | reverse complement strand
AAAAAAAAAAATTTTGCTTTTTTGGTTTTTTTTTTTTTTTTTTTTTTTTTGTCTTTTTTACTGACCGGTAATGGGATCGCAACCCTCGGTGTTGCGCCCGCACCGCGCTCAGCCAGTGAGCGGGAACCGGTCTCCACACGGGATCCGAACCCTCGGTGGGAGCACCACCGCGCTCTCAAGCGGCGCACTCTCCAGTGCGCCACCAGGCTGGCCCACATTTGTGTTTTTGATAGTGGTAACTTATTTGCTTGCTTGCTTACGAAGAATTTTCTTAGTTTTCTGTTATGTTGTGTTGATTTGAAACCTTTCAGTCTATATAATTGTAGATGTAAATCTATGTTGAAAAAAACTCGGTAAATATTAGCATCTATATAGCATTATTAATACAGTTATGTATAAAGATCATCTGATATACAAGTGATTTACCTCAGGATTTCTTTAATAAGCTCTCCTGAACTGTTTACTTAACCAGTTTTCATGAAGGATTTTGAGGCGAAAAAAATATTTTTATCATGTATAAAACATTTCTGAATGTGTTTTTAGAGCACAACTTTTTTCTTTTTTTTCTTAGAAGCTGGTAATTATGAAATGACAAATCAACACGTAAAACAAAATGGAAAATTAGAAGATAATCCTTCCTCTGGCAGTCCCCCAAGGACTACATTGTTGGGGACCATATTTTCTCCTGTCTTCAACTTTTTTTCACCAGCAAATAAAAATGGTAAGTATAAACCATTAACCATAATTTGGGTTAAAAAATTCATAGGTTCTCTAATTTCTTAAGAGATCTTTTTAATTTTACTGGAATATTTTGTCAGTGTTACGTTTGTTTTCAAACTTATTAAAAATATACAGCTTAAAAGCATTTTTTTAGTGACTGAAATAAAGGTAAGTTATGTTTAATTCTGTTGTAGTGAACTCTCCTTTCATTATCTGAAAAGCTAGATGATAAACTGTGGGCTGGAGGGAAAGTTTCTTTTTTTACTGTGTTGAGATGTTAGAGAGTGTACAGGAGAGAATCCAGAAACATTTTCAATATTCTAGATGAGTAAGATGGCATTTTTGAATATATTTTTTAAAGTACTTTTTATTATTAGCATATTCATTATTACAAATCATGATTTTTCTTTATGCCCTTTTATCGAATATTTTTAAGTGAGCTGAAACTAGATGAGTTTTTTGGTAATGCAATTTATTTTTATCATTTCCTTGATTTTTATCCCCTGGGGATTTCAATCTAGATAAATAATTCAATTCATTTGAATTAGGGTAGCTTTAGATAAATAGTAAAACTAACTAGTTCAAATTTCATTATATGATGTCTTTACAAAAGAATCAACACTAGCTTCTTTCCTTGTTTTTTTTAATGGCTTAGCTAGTGTCCTATCTTTTCTGTTGATTAATACATAATTTCATACATGATAATTTGGTCTCTATTATTTAAGGGCAAGAGATCATGTCATTATTTTTGTATCTGCCATGGTGTTTGGTATGGTATTGGGCACATGTAAGATAACCATTAAATGCTTGTTGTTTGATTATTTAAAGTATAATCTTAATTAAGCTTATGGATGATGGTGCAATTTTTGAAAGGCAGGATGGTGTAATGTAAAACCAAATATGCCCTGAGTGAGAAAATAATGCACATTGGCATATTAAAAGACTGCAAAGTTCTACAAGAAAAACAAAACAAAAAACTAAACTAAAATCCCTTTAGCTTTGTTTGGCTCAGTATTTCCTAGACATATTTGACCATGGAGCTCTTTTCTGTGGATCATATATTAACATCTAGAACTAGATGCTGGTATATCAGAAAAAGAATAGGTTTTAGAGTTAGACACTTGTTTTAAAATTCCATGTCTTCCACTCTTTACGTTACCTTGGATCAGTTCTTTAAATTCTTATTTTTTAATCCACAAAATGGGATAATTATACATAAATATTAGGGGTGTTTTGAAAAATTCAGTTCACTCAACAGATTTTTTTTTTTTTAAACATCTACAATGTTCATTGTATTAGTCACTGGAGATTTAAAAATGATTAACACATGATCCCTGCCCTCAAGGAGCTTACTTTTTACAAGAGGGAGAGATTATATAAATAAATAAGTATAATAAATTATATAGGTGCTGATAGTTATAGGACAGTGGGCTGTTCAAAGAATGGAGTGTCCTATCTTCTGGGTGGTAGGGGTGGTGGCTTATAAAAGGCTTAGTAGAAAAGTTGAATCATGAAAGATGGTAAAGGGCATTCCAGGTAGAAGGAGCAGCATGAGCAAAGGCCTTGCAGCAGGAAACATCATAGTGTATTTGAGAAACTGATGAGTACTGGATTTGAGAAGGGATAAGGTTATGAAAAAGTTACGAGTTATGAAAAAGTCAGATTATAGAGCTAACAAGGTAAGATGTTTGGACTTTATTCTAGTCAGTAGGGGATAATTGAAAGGTGAATAATTTGATCAAGTTTATGTTTTGTAAGATCACTTTGGCAGCAGTGTGTGTGGGTTAGTGTCTAAAGAGGTCGGAGGCAGGGAGAACAATTAGCAGACTTATAGTAGTCCATGTGAGACTTGATGAAACCTTAATTGTGGTATTAGAGAAGAGAGGAGGGATAGAAGGATATAAAATAGACAAATTCTGGGCATAGATTGGAGGTGTAAGAGGAGAAATTTAAGATGATATAAGGGTAGAAGATTCAAGAAGAAAGTTCCTGAGAAATACATGATTGAATTTAATTTGGGCCATGCTGAGTTTGAGATGCCGTGAAACAACCAAATAAAAATGTCTAGTTATAATTTGTTATTCTGCTGTGGACCTCAGAATTCTGGGTTTAAGCAATAGACCATAGTATTATTAGCTAGTAGGTATTAGTTGAAACCAGTGGAGTAAATGGTTTATTTGGTTCAGCAGACCAAGACCAGAATCTTAGAGGAAAGCAATTAAGGACTGAATAAAGTAATAGACACCAACAAAAGAAGACATGGAGGAAGCCAGGAGAGACTTCATATCATAGAAGCCAAAGGAAGACAGACTATTTCTTTTTAAAAATATTTTTAATCAGTGTTTTCTTGCAAAATGGCAAAATAACAAATAGTAAGAATGTATAGATATATGTTAACATCTTACAGATTATCTCAAAATCAGTCAGTGAAAACATTCATTTAACAAATAGACAAATATAAATTTGCACACAGGGACAGTTTATTTGGCACAGTGGTGTCTGTGAAACACAGATTACCATAACTTCAAATTAAATTTCATAGAAACCCTGTGAAAATGACCTCCCCAAAACTTATTTGGCACTTTTAATTTTGTGTCAAGAAGATGGATCAAAGTTAAAATATAGATTCAGTTGTTTAATAGTGTGTGACTTTTGTCAAAATTTGTGAATACTTTTTTCATGTATGTATTATATACTTAAGATACAAGTATCTATCTTTTTTCTTTTTCTTTTTTTTTTTTTTTTGTCTTTTGTCTTTTTCCGTGTCCGGCAACGGATCGCAACACTCAGTGTTGCCCCCGTACCGGACCGGGGACCGGCAACGGGATTGCAACCCTCGGTGTTGCTCCCGCGCCTCACTCAGCCAGTGAGCGGGAACTGGTCTGTATGTGGGATCCGAACCCTCGGGCGGGAGCGCTGCCGCGCTTCCCAAGCGGCGCACTTATCCAGTGCGCCACCGGGCCGGCCCTCTTTTTTCTTTTTTAAAAAATTTTATCAATATACAATGTAGTTGATTTTCGTGTTCCTTTACCAATTCCTCCCCACCCCCATCAACATCTTATCTATTCACTTGTCTGAACAAGTTCAAGGAATTGTTCTGATTGTTGTGTCTTCTTTCCCCCACCCCCATTTATTTGTTTGTGTCTTTATTTATTTTTATTAGCTCCAACAAATAAGTGAGAACATGCAGTATTTCTCTTTCTGTGCTTGGCTTATTTCACTTAATAGAATTTTCTCTAAGTCCATCCATGTTGATGCGAATGGTAGTATTTCTTTTTCTTTTTCTTTTTTTTTTATATAGCAGAGTAGTATTCCATTGTGTAGAAATACATTTTCCTTATCTACTCATCCAGTGATGGGCATTTAGGCTGGTTCCAACTCTTGGCTATTGTAAGCAGTGCTGCAGTAAACATGGGAGTACAAGTATCCCTTTGACATGATGATTTCCATTCCTCTGGGTATATACCCAGCAATGGAATAGCTGGGTCATATGGTAGATCTATCTGGAATTGTTTAAAGGAAGAGAGATTATTAAAACCCAGGGCCAAACAGTTGTAAAGATAGAAGAAAAGGATATGAGCATTAAAAAGACACAACTGAACCTGATGATTAGAAGATTATTAGTTTCTTTTGCCATAACAGTTTCAAAGGAGTGGTTAGATTTGGAAGCCTAATATTCTTGAGTTAGAAGAGTAAAATGGAGAATAGGAAAGGAGACAGCAAGTGTAGATTACTGTTATGAGCTTGAATATGAAAGAAAGAAACCAGAGAGGTCACATAGTCTCAAAGGATAATTTGGGGCCGGCCCGGTGGCGCACTGCTACAGTGCGCCGCTTGGGAGCGCGGCGGCGCTCCCACCGAGGGTTCGGATCCCACATACAGACCAGTTCCCGCTCACTGGCTGAGCGAGGTGTGGGCGCAGCACCGAGGGTTGCGATCCCGTTGCCGGTCCCGGTCTGGTACGGGCGCGACACTGAGGGTTGCGATCCGTTGCCGGACACGAAAAAAGACAAAAAAGGAAAAAAAAAAGGATAATTTGTATTTGTGAGAGACAAGCATGTTTTTAAGCTTCAGGAAAGGGTCTGAGGAAAATGTTGAAAATTGAAAATAGAGGAAAGAGAATAACTAATGGAGAAAGTTTCTGGAGACTATTGTCAGGGATGGGATCAAAAGAATAGGTAAAAGGTTAAAATTGAAATTGGAAGGAGAGAGTGAGTTGATATTTGATAGTTAATTTTTTCTTTGAAAGAGAAGATAGTGTTATTCACTGAGATAGTCATGGTGGCGGGGACTTGAAGAGAATGGCCAAGGTTTAGAATGATTTCTCTGGGGAATGAGAAAAAGGAGCTAAGACTACACACAAATGTACTGAACAGCATGCTATGGGTCTGGTTAAGATTATAGGGGTTTATTTGGAATATGACTAGTCTTTATAATTGTACTGTTTTCTTCCGTAGCCTGGGGCTAGGGCCTGAGAAGCTTGTTGATTAGATTGATTCAAGAGGGATTTCTCTTGATGGATGACAGTGGGAGGATAAGGAAGCAAGGATACAGGCTGCTGGCCTGAAAGTGAGTTAAGTGATACACCATGAAGTCTAACTAGATGAGGAGGGTGGGAAAGAAGCCTTTGCGGGATGTGTTTGGAATAAAAGAGACTGGCCTTTATCAAGCTTGAAGATTACATATAATGTGAGTATGAGATAGATAATTCAAAGGTTAGGAGGCTTTGGTAAGGGATTAATATATAAGAATTTTACGTTTTATAGGTGAACAGTTTCTTAGTGGAAATGTTCCGGTTATGGCTATGGTAATAACTGCTAAAGAGCAGTATGACTGAAGATAGTTGGAGCTGAAGAGGGCAAAAACTTCAAGGATTAGTCTTTAGTTGAGTCATTGACATCACCTGTAATAACAGTTAGACAAAATGCTGCATTAAATATAATGGTAAACTCCTAGCTAGGTGTTAAACTCCTCTGTGATTGAGAGGATCCTGGCAATAGATGGTAGGTGACAGCACTGAGGATAACTGAAGAATTATATAGCCACACAACATCAGTCTCAAAGGAGCAGGCATTTTTTGCACATTAATTGAAAACCAATGTTCTGGTAGCAGCAGTGGGGATAAATGAATTCTGATTCAATTAGTATATTGGGTATGGGAGGATAAAGAATGTTGATGGAAGGGTATCAGGAAAAGAGATGTTTTTAGGAACGAGGTTAAATATTAAGTCACAAGGGAGAAGGAATATTCTGTAAGGAAGTTGAGAATATTGGTGGTTAAATTTGTTATTTTTGGTTTTTAAAATGACATTTGGAGGATTCCAGAAAGAAATGGAAAGAGTTGGGATTATTTCATAGTGGAAGAAGAACTTGGCAATTTTAATTTTAATTTGTTATGGAGATAGAATTTTGTTGAGAAATTATTTGTTGTTCTTTTTTTTTTTTTCCTTTTTGTCTTTTTTCGTGTCCGGCAACGGATCGCAACCCTCAGTGTCGCGCCCGTACCGGACTGGGACCGGCAACGGGATCGCAACCCTTGGTGCTGCGCCCACACCTCGCTCAGCCAGTGAGCTGGAACCGGTCTGTATGTGGGATCCGAACCCTCGGCGGGAGCGCCACCGCACTCCCAAGTGGTGCACTGTAACAGTGCGCCACCGGGCCGGCCCTGTTGTTCTTTTGATAAGAAGGTTCTCATGGTTAGGGAAATAATTAGCTCATTCTTGGATAAGTACCTCTGGTTGAAAATTACAGTTACCCACAATGGCTAAGATGGTTAGTATTTGAATTAAAAGGATCGGGAGCTGTTTGGGGATAAAGAACATATATAAAATGCTTATTAACATTTAATAAATAATATTTACTATTAAATAATGCTTAATTGTACTTAATATTTGCTTTAATGAAAAGAGGTTATAAATTGTGACTGACTGTAAATGTTTGACTATGTGACTGTAAACTGTTGACTTCTAAACTGCCTGAAAACTTAAAAACTCTGTTCACAAATACTACTCTAGCCTAAAATTGTCTTTATTCCTCATTGTTTGAAACGTCTAGAAAAGTTTCACTTTGTTACTGTATGAATTATCAGTCTAAATAAATTGTACAGTGATATTGCACTTAGTTTTTCTAAATATTAGAGTTTTTAAATGTTGATGGTGAGTACACTGAATCATGATTTCAGGAACATCAGGATCAGATTCCCCAGGACAGGCTGTGGAAGCTGAAGAGATAGTAAAACAACTTGATATGGAACAGGTGGATGAGATCACTACCAGTACTACTACGTCAACTAATGGAGCAGCTTACTCAAATCAAGCAGTTCAAGTGAGGCCATCAATAAATAATGGATTAGAAGAAGCAGAAGAAACAGTTAATCGTGAAATCCCACCCCTTACAGGTGAAGAAAATTCCTTTTGTAATGTAGCTTCATGAATAGATTGTAAAAATAAAGTATTTCATGTATTTTTAAAATGGGCAGATTAAATGCATAATTTTTTCTTCCTTGAAGTTAAAAAAAAATGAAAATTGGAATCAAAACTATCCCCTAAATTTTAAGTCATTTTGATGTTGAAATTTTTTGGAATGTTGTTTTTACTAAGTATCAGTCATTTTACAGTTTATGTCAACCAAATCTTAATGCTTGGCAAAATTTAACACAACTAGCAAAACATGCTTGCGTCTGTGAACATGCTTACAATTGCACCATTCTTAGACCCTTAGGTCAGAGGTCCTTACCTAAAGGCAATCTCACACCTTCATATTTCGTACATAGATGACACCCTCCCAAAGAGGCTTCTGTTCCTGGATCTTTCCCTACACCCATACTTTGCAGCCTAACTCTGGATGCTTAAATAAGACTAACATAATTGCTGGATTCCTGAGTTAGTTGTCATTGAAATGTGGAAGCACATGAAATCAAGAATTACTTCTGAGGGCTGTGGTAAATAGATAGATATATGTAAGGTACAAGTGAAATTATGTTCTATCATTCTTAAAAGCAGAAATAAAACTGGCGATGACCATCTTCTCCCTCTTGAACCAAGATTTTATTTTAGATTTGTGTTTTATTCCTTGAGGTGCCAGGTATTTGAGAGAGCCCAGTAAATATGTATTGATTAAGAGATATAGTTTGGTATAAAGAAGTAGAATAATTTATTTCTATTGAATGTAATGGGAAATTTTTTTAAAAATTGAAATAACAGCAAACATTTAAAGAAAAAAATGGATATAATTATGAAATTTCTGTGTAGTGCAACCGAGTAATACCAATATGAAAAGGAAAAATGGGGGCTGTTCAGTTAGTTGGTTAGAGCAAAGAAAAAAATCAGCAAAATAGAGAAAAGATTTATTTTAAATTCATCAAGTAAAAGATTCATATCTATAATGTTAAACTCAAAATTTAAGAATAATGCTGAACCTAACAAGCAAGTCAATAAGATTATGAACAGATAGCTCATTCTTTTGTGGGAAAGATTTGCAAATTAACCTACCTTTGACCTATCATTTTATGCTGATAACTTTGTCCATTGTTGAAAGACTAATGAATGGTAAAGTATAGACTAAAGTCTAGGGCTCTTGGCATCCTGTTTGATGTTTGTTCTGTATTTTTGTGCTTCTGTATAAGCCTTTGTATTGACCAATTTTTTTTTGCCATTTGTGAATAGAGAAGGGATTTCTGTAACTTTAGTGGTTTCTAGAAGGGAAAAGTAAGATTTACTGCAGTTATCACATTCATTTATTCCCCTAACATCTATGAGCACCTATTTATTGTAATGGGATCTTTTGATAAAGGTGAATAAAATATGCTCCTTGATGAAGAGTTCATGATCTAATTGAAGAGCCAGGAATACAGAAAAATTACTGTGGCAAGTGCTATTACAAATAAATAAACAAAATGACATGGTGGCACATTGCAGTTATTCTGATTGGGGTGATCACAAGATTGATAGAGGTAACAGTTATGCTGATCTTAACAGATAGGTATGAGTGACAAAAGTACTACTTTTCCTTAACTTTGAGAATGTAGCCAAAGAGAAGAAGAAGGTAGGAGGCTGGCTCTAACATTTACTTATTAGCTGTGTGACTTTGGACAAATTATTTAAGCTCTTGAGACAGTTGGAAACCATTTTCTTTGCTTTAAAGTGCTAATAGTAATACAGGGTTTTGAAGTCTAAGTGAAATGAAATATGAAAAAAATTTACCATGTAGGCACTCTATAAAATATTCTTTCCTTTCTCTGAGGTTAATAGGAATTTGAAACAGTAAAGTGCTTAGAAGATGTATTTTCCATTATTACCTTTTGCTAATGAACCGTTAGAGGCATAAGGTTGTTACAGAGGAACAGAAATTCTGCTTTACATCTGATGCCATTCATTGAATATACACACATTATTGACTTCATCTCAGAAATACATGATAATTGCAAAAAAGGTTAGTTTTTGTCCCGAAAGACTTTTATCCATCAACATTCCATTTCTACAGAAAGATTGCAACAATTTTTATTGGGTTCCACCTTAAATTTTTATCTCTGAGACATTATCTGTTTAGCTTGTAAGTTACCTTTGTCCTGTCCTTCACTTTCAGTTGTAATTATTATCTTACAAAATTCCCAGCATAGTTTGTAAAGCTCCACCAATTGATACAATCTTAGCTCAAATAGAGAATGAACTATGTGGCATACCTTGTAGAATTGCTTCTTGGTTATTTTTAAGTTGCTTGTAAATTAGAGGTAAAATAGTAGGTCTTCTAAAGCAGGGATTTACATAGGGCATAATTTCTTCACTTTCCAAGATCATAGATAGCTTTGAAGTTCCTGGAAAAATGTATCTGCAATATTTTTTCATAAATCCTTAAGGGGTTCATGGACCTCTTAAAGACTCTTCATGGATCTCAAGTTTAAAAACTAAACATTTGGGTCTGTTGTCAGCATATGTTTATTGTCTGCCTGCATATACAAGGAAGGTACTTTGTAAGGTATTACTGCTTGCTAAAAGAGCACTGTGAAATTTTTATGGTTATTACATATAAACATCATCCAGGTAGAAAACAAATTTTTGTGGAGCGTATTTTTCTAGTGATAAGTAGTAAATTTTCTCTTAGCTGATATGGATCTTAATTCTATGAGCCATGACCTAGTTTGCCATGTTGTCTGTAGTGGTAATTTTTCTTTTTGGATCTAAAGTTTGCTCTATATGTTAATAATCTGCTTTTAAATGCTGTTTATAAAGTATTTCTATCATAAATAAAATTCACAGGGCTTCAGGAAGATCTTATATAGAAGAAATAAAAATGTATACTTCATAGAAAGCATTGAATAAAAGTATTATTTTGTTTTTCACTTTATTAAATAGCACCAGTAACTCCAGATAGTGGTTATTCATCAGCTCATGCAGAGGCCACCTATGAAGAAGACTGGGAAGTATTTGACCCGTGAGTTATTATTATTTTGGGGGGGGGGTGTTGTTTGTTTTCTTTATTTCCTTTTTGGAGCATAATGAAAGTACATGCATGGAGGGATGGCTAAATGGTATATTGCCAAGAGCATGTGACCTGTAGATATTAATACGTTTACTGAGTTACAGAGATACTAATTTGTGTATTTTCACTTTTATTTACATGTTTTTAAAGTTTGGTTTACTGTGTTAAATGTGCTTTATTTAATTAAAGATTTTAAAACGGGCTGAATTTCATATGTGTTTATATTTATAAAAAGTAGAAATGTTGAAATTTTTTAAAAATTTGATTTATAGCTATTATTTCATCAAACATGTTCCACCACTGACAGAAGAACAACTAAATAGGAAACCTGCTCTTCCATTGAAAACAAGAAGCACACCAGAATTCTCCCTAGTTTTAGACTTGGTAAGTATATTATCTGTAGAGGTAGAATAAAGGGGTTAAATTCTTTTTTTAAGTAATAGTGCACAATTACTCAATACAAGTGAATGAGTAGCCATCACACTTACTATAGATATGTTACTACGTGTTCTGAAATGTTTTTATTTAAGTATAGTCTAATGCTAGAGTCCCCAGTTTGGTTGGTATCAGGTACCCTTTGAGAATAAATTATAGACTTTTATTCATATATTTATTCATTTATTATTAGTTTTTTTTTTTACAATTTATTAATCTTCTTGTGAAAAATCCACACAATCACTGTAGATAAACTCAGTGTAGAATTTTTACTTCTTTTGCCGACACCAGCACTGGCCTTTACAGTCCCCCTGATTTTCTTCATCCTGTTCTTGCTTTCCTTTTGCTGTTTTCTTAAGGTCTTTTTCTTCTCCTACAGGGCTTGTCTTGCAAGTCGATGTTTGAGTTCATTTCTCTTTGCATAATCCAAGGAATCGTAAATCATGCCAAACAAAGTCAGTTGTCTTGCCACCACCAAAATGGGTTCTGAATTCAAATAAAAAGGTGACATCCGGTGGTCTTGTAAATGTTGGTTAGTTTTTCCCAAATTTCTGTCTTAGGTACCATTACCTTCCCAGGGTGAAGAACATCAATGACCATTTGTTTCCTCTGAGGTAGTCAGATGGTCGTGAACTTCCTGCTCTGGATAGTTACTGTCATTCATGATGGTGGTCTATCCTCAGGAAGCCAGGGAGCAAAAGAGCTAGACTTTTATTTTTGTATTTAAATGAGTTCTTTCCCCCATACTCCTGAGAACTTTGTGATTTATTTTCTCTCCCAAGAAATTATAATTTCATTTCATTAGAATCATTCCTACTTTAGATTTCCCCCCTTTTTGTCAGGATCATATTTCCCTCAAGGACTAAATATAATTTGGGTCCCAATTATTTAACCACATGCAAGACCACACTCCTTTTCCTATTCTTATTTTTACATATTATCTAATACAGGTAAACTTTCTAAAATAGTCTCAAAAGCACACTCCCTTAATGCTGCCTAATAAAGCCTTTAATATACTCTCTCAATGTGATTTTAAAATTTATATTTTAGGGTACCA
The DNA here is from genome assembly GCF_000696425.1 of Galeopterus variegatus. Lineage (NCBI taxonomy): Eukaryota > Metazoa > Chordata > Mammalia > Dermoptera > Cynocephalidae > Galeopterus > Galeopterus variegatus. The sequence goes on along the minus strand of NW_007727108.1, from coordinate 73,510 downwards.
GAAGAGCTTTGAAAACTGAGTATTTCATTCTTTTGCTAGTCAAATTTCATATATAATATTCACATATACTCTATGCCTACAATTTCTTGATGTTAGCAAAAAATGTATCTTATATTGGAAAATATTTTATTATTTAGCATGTGTTATTGGTACCTGTATCAGTCCGTTTTTGTTGCTTATAACAAAATACATGGAACTGGGTAATTTATAAGAAAATGAAATTTATTGCTTACAGTTTCTGAGGTTGGGAAGTCCAAAATCCATCTGGTGGTAGTGACAGTGACCCAGGGGTCTCACATTGCAAGATGGCGGAAGCAGAGAAAGCAGAGAGAGAGAGAGAGACTCTCCGCTTCTTTTAAAGCCCTCAGAACCATGCCCCAACCACCATTTTTAATCCATTCACTACTGCAGGGTCCTACAATCCATTCATCTCTTTAAGGTGCCACCTTTCAGTTACCATAATAGGATTTTCCACCCTCTTAACAGTCAAAGTGGGGGCTAAGTTTCTAATACATAAAACTTAGGGGACACAATTCAGAGTTCAGTGAGTTTTGGAGGAACATAATTCAATCCAGTACAGTACCCTTATACCTTAAGATATGGTTTAGTTCTCAGAAAATTTATCTTGAGGGAAAAACCTATTCTTTTAAATTTCTAATTAGCATGTATAGTTGTGTTTTGAGAATTCAGCACCTTTGCCTTTGACTAGCTAGAAAGAAATGAAAGAGGGGATCTAGAGGTCCTAAGATAAGGGGATAAACTAAAAGGGAAAGAAAAGTTTTTAAACTATGAGTAGTTCAGATTTGATGTGCAATTTAGTGGAGAAATGAAAAAGGGATTTTGCTAGATTTTTTTTTTTTTTTTTGTCCTTTTTGAGATCGGCCGCACCACGCTCAGCCAGTGAGCGCTGTGAGCGAACTGGTCATCCCTATATAGGATCCGAACCCGCGGCGGGAGCGCTGCTGCGCTCCCAGCGCCGCACTCTCCCGAGTGCGCCACGGGCTCGGCCCTGCTAGATTTTGATGTTAGGAGTTGATGTTATGATATCAGGTTTGGCCATATTATTTTGAATCCAATAGGAAGGTAAATAAGGAAAGATAAGAATAGGCTGAGCATAAATAATTTTACAGAAAAAGATGAAGAATGATCAGAATTTAATAGGCTATAGATGAAGAAGTAGCAGGATTATGCAGTTGTAGAATAGAGATACCTTTTCTTAAGATGCTAAGAGAATATCTTGAAGTGTGCATAGTTTGACATAATATTTAAAGAAAATGAGGCATATCTAGAGTATTTTTTGCTTTTTGCCTCCTCAAAGTTTAACATTAGGTTGACGTAAATACTTCAGCTAATAATAAGATGTGGAATCACAAGGTATGAACATTTGTATTTCATTTTCATTGATCTAAAATGCATTGAAACTTTTTGGAGATGGTTATTAGCAACTTTATTTAAGCTGCTTTATTTGAACATTCAGGATTTGAGAAATATAAATATTTGTACCTGTTTTAGATTGAATGATCCTCCTTTTCTTATGTTCTTTTTTTTTTTCTTTTTCCTTTTGTCTTTTTTCGTGTCCGGCAATGGATCGCAACCCTCAGTGTTGTGCCCGTACTGGACCGGGACTGGCAATGGGATCACAACCCTCGGCGTTGCTCCCGCACCTCGCTCAGCCATTGAGCAGGAACCAGTCTGTATGTGGGATCCGAACCCTCGGCGGGAGCACTGCCGCACTCCCAAGCGGCGCACTGTAGCAGTGCACCACCGGGCCAGCCCTTTTCTTATGTTCTTAATGAGAAAACAGGATTTGGTAATCAAAGATCACCAAAGTTTTCATTGACTCCTATTTAGTCAAACTATGTATATGAACGTGTTCATGAGATCCTAAAACATCTGTTCCTAAAGTAAGATGTTTTATAAAAAATTTCATGATAGGGCCGGCCCAGTGGCGCACTGGTACAGTGCGCCGCTTGGGAGTGTGGCGGCGCTCCTGCCGAGGGTTCGGATCCCACATACAGACCGGTTCCCGCTCACTGGCTGAGCGAGGTGCGGACGCGACACCGAGGGTTGCGATCCCGTTGCCGGTCCCGGTCCGGTATGGGCGCGACACTGAGGGTTGCGATCCGTTGCCGGACACAAAAAAAGACAAAAAGGGAAAAAAAAAAATTTCATGATAAATAGGGCCGGCCCATGGCTCACTTGGGAGAGCGTGGTGCTGACAACAACAAGTCAAGGGTTAAGATCCCCTTACCGGTAATCTTTAAAAAAAAAAAAAAAAAAATTTTTTTTTTTTCACGATAAATAGTTATATGAATAGAATGTATATATATTTTAAGTAATTAGATTCTAAACTTGCATTTGCTAATTGTAAAATAAAAAGTAATATGAATATGGTTTTAACAGAAACTTTGCAACTACAGCACACGCACACGCGCGCGCGCGCGCACACACACACAACACACACACACACCCCAAACACACTCCCACCCACCCACTCACTCACCCACTGACACTTTCTGAATCATAAGTGGAGCTGGAGAATTTGCATTTGCATTTCTAACTAGATCTGAGATGATTCTGATGCTGCTTGCTGGTCCAAGAACTATACTTGAGAACCAGTGGCCTTAGAAAATTCTATCCAAAATTGCTATGCCACATAGAGTAATATATTATAAATGTAAAATTATACATATGAATCGGTGCTTTAATAAATGTTTTTGGTGATCATGAATATATAAAATTATGATTTGAACTTTCTTTTAATATCTTGTTTCATTCAATATGTGTTTTTTATTTTAAGGATGAAACACTAGTACACTGTAGTCTAAATGAGCTAGAAGATGCAGCACTTACTTTTCCAGTCCTTTTCCAAGATGTCATTTATCAGGTAACTAAAAAAAATTTTTAGTTGATTTTTTTGCCTGTTAGGTAACGTTCTGAACCAAGAAAGAAATCTTTGGTAATTTTCTTTTGGTGACATTAAATGTGTTTTTCTGTAGACCTCATGGATTTAATTAATATATTAGTGATTTATTAACACAAAGTAGTCATGCTAGATACTAGCATAAAACAACATTAATCTGTTACCTAAAAAAAACTAACTTTTCTTACCCAGTGATCTCTGCTAGTTTCATTATCTGTTTGCCAGCAGGTGGAGGCAGGAGCACTGACATCATAATAGATCCCCAAGAGAAACATGCCAGGTTAACACCTGGTGGGTTTTTTTTTTTTTTTTTTTTTCAAAAATTCAATTAATATAAAGAAAACTCATTCCTTGTTGGTCATTTTTATTTCTTGTAGTGGTAATGTGGGGTCTGTAAAATTGCAGTTTGGTAGATCTACTTTATATTAATAACAGAATTCCAGGATACTCTTATAGCTGTTGCTTTACTTAAAGAATTTGAGTATAAGCATTTCTCCCTCATCTGTGCTGATGGACAGGTAACAGTGCAAAATGCAGATATTATTAACATTTTGCTGTGGAGTATGTGTGATGGCCATAGTTTTTACTTTGTGTTTAAGATTTTCCTGTCATATGATTGAATTTGTAAATGAATACACTTTGAAAACTGCAAAGTGTCTTTCCATGTTGGCAGTTATATTATTTAATTAGCATTACCTTCATACATATCAGTTGTTGAAGGATTAGGAAAGGGTCAAAAATCTGTTGTCTGTCCACAGGAAGCCAACCCAAGGATTAGTTAAAATAAAGCCACAGAGTGTTTACTGTCTGGATAGTGAAAAGTTGTTTATGGTTGTTTATGTGCTCTTAATAGGTAGTTAGAATGTGGTTATGGTTTTCTTAGCAGATAATAGTTGCTATGTCACAGGAATCATGAAATTTCAGAGTTAAATAAAAGTTTGTGGTTCAGGGCTATTTTACCTACTTTAGTAATGAGTCATAAGAGGATTTATATTAGCAATTATTGTCAGTTCTAGTTTAACCTAGATAGGTATTATTGTAGGTATGGTAATATCTGAATACTGTATTCAGTTCCCTTTTATGTAAACTGCTTTTAGTCCTGATATATAGTCAGAAGATGAGCAAAATGTACATTAAAAATAAAGAATTTTAAGATTTTTCTATTCCTTTTTAACTGGTTATTATTTGGTTTAAGGCAACTCTTAAGACATTTTCTGCTAAATAGGTTGTTGTTGTTTAGAACAGGAGTCTGTAAATATAAATAGTATAGCAATGTCTTAGTTTTCTCTTTTTAGCTCAATAACCTTTTTGTTTCGCTTTTTGTTTGCAAGATTGCACTTGAAAACAATGGCATTAGGGCTTTGAATTTGGAGAGGAAAGCTGTTATTTGAGAAATATAGGTAAATAATGTTTTCGAGATAACTTACTAAGCTTCCAGATTTGGAATTTATTTCTTACAGATGGTTTTTGGTCTGTTTAGTAATTTTTAATAGTGAAATAAGAAACTTGGAAAGTAGATAAATCTGATTCTTCCCCTTCATGAATGTTTCTTTTCAGTATGACCATAAAATCAAATTTTTTTCTTATTGCTTCCACCATTTCTGCTTTAACTCTCTTCTTTTTAAAGTTCTTATTATTTCATGTGGATCTGGATAGTTGTCTTATTTTGAATAAAAGTTTTCTAGCAGTGCATATTTACAAAAAGTATATATATATTTGCTGCATCCACCCCTGTGGAATTCAGAGAACTTTTTTCTCTTATATATTCTGAGTTATACTTTCTGAAACAGACAAATGATCTTGCCTAAACAGGAGCAGTGAGCAGGAAGTGTGAATTTTACAAACTATAGAGATGATTGTATTTTAATATTATGATTTAGTTACTATATCATGGACAGAGTTTAGTTCTCCTTTAGAAATTTTTGAGGATGTCCATAGTTAATATTGGGTAAATTCCCTTGGATTTCTGGTTTTGGCATAGCCATTCTGTCTACTTTTTAAAAAAATAATTGAAGAAATCTTTGGGGATTAGGATTCCCCCAGTTTTCAGACCAGCAAGCTCCCTTTAAACAGGGAATGATGTCTTTTAAACTTTCAGTGGTGTTGTCTCCATCTACTGGCAAAGAAGAAATATACACAAGGGTCTGAGATGATCTAAGAGATTTTGGAGAAACCACATTATTAGGTAAGATGTAACTTACATATTTAACCACTATACTATAATGTGGCCCACTTAAAGGTAGAAATCTGTAAAATACTGTATATATTCTTATTTAAGAAAAAATTATTGAGGTGAAATTCACATGACATAAAATTAATCGTTTTTCAAATGAACAGTTCCATGGCATTTATCTATATACACTTGAATATGTCAGTTTCATACCATTTATATGTATATTATATATATTAAGATAGGATCAAATTCTTTACCTAGTCAAAGCCAGATAAAGTTTCCTCTTACAACTTATTTTACTTTTACTTTTGTTTTCTTTTTGTGGTAAGTTTGTTATTGTTGACCTATATCTAATTTTAATTCTACATGTTATTTCTTTTTTATTTCAAAACTACTTAAGGTGTAAACTGTATTACATATGTTTAATAATTATCTGTATTAGGGGTTGGCAAACTTTTTCTATAAAGGGCCAGTTGTAAATATTTTAGGTTTTGTGCTTTCTGTTGCAACTACCTATTCTGCCATTGCAGCATGAAAGTAGCCATAGACAATACATAAACCAAAAAGCACGGCTGTGTCCAATAAAACTTTATTTATAAAATAAGTGATGGGCTGGATTTGGCCAACAGGGCATACATAATTTGCTGACCCCTGGTCTAATAATTATGAGAGTATATACAGTAAATTTACATATCAAATTCTAAGTAGAAGTAAGTAATTAAATGTTCATCAGAATTCTTGTTTATATATAGAAAATTTAAATTACATCCACAGTATAATCTGGTTGTGGGCTTTTTAGTTCTTTGCAGTTCAGGGTTTGAGGGAAATTTGAGGTGGTCACTACTCACATTTAAAGATTGCCTGACTTCATGATAAATACTCTCCTTTTGATTGATAAATAGGAGTAAATTTGGTTAATGCAAGTCTTAGCATTTTTAAGCAGGTAGATTATTCCAGTCTAAATTTAGTACCTTGAGTGTATTTGAATTCCATTTCTCTAGGGGATTAAAAAAATCTCAAAGATCCATGTCAAATTAAAATTTGATGTAATGTTACTACTGACATTATATGGAGTAGACAGATTATAGTTTGTGTGTATGGAGAAAAGTCATTTGAAAGAAGAACTGACCTTACATGAGGATATGACACACAGGCTAAGTGTATAGGTTTTTGTTTGAATGGGTCTTTTTTTTTTTTAAGTGGTATTTTTTTCTGTAAATTTTTCTATAGTTATGGGGAAAACATTTATTCATAAAATGATACAAATTCTTTTGATACTGGAAAAACAAGTGCATGATCACTTCCAGTGCACATTTTTAATCTTTATATTTAGTTTATATTGACACATTGTCAGGAAATCCATCTCATGGTGTTACTCAGTTAAGAGGTCTCCACTGTATTTAGTTTCTGTTCCTGCAGATCCACCAATTCAAGACTCTAGGTCATCTCACTCCCTCTTCCATCCAGAAGATGACTTCTATCCACAAGCAGGACTGAATCAAAAGACATTTTTCACTTAGCTCTTGAGCTGAACCACCTCCTCAGTGACCTTCCTCTGTCTCCATCAAGAACTGGTGCTCAGTTTTTTGAAGATGTAATAGAGCTACTCAGCCCAAAAGTGGCTGATTGAAGAAAAAAGAAGATACCTCATATGTTTCACCACAGTGCAGCCAAACGTAACTGTGTTGTCCAACTCCTCATTCTGTAAAGTATGGCAGGGGCATGTGATTTTTGACTCTGTTCACCAGTAAGACTTTAGCCAGTCAGTGGCTTTCTGAAGATCAGTAAAAAATCAACAAACTTTGGGTCAGCTGTCCAGAAATCAGATTTTGGTAAGCACTCAAGGAGAGATAGGATACTGTAGGTAGTTACTTGTAAAGGATGCTTTGTTTTATTAGTAGAGGTTGTTTTTATGGGAAAAGTTGGGGGGAGAGGTGGGTGGAGAACCCCATGGTTAGCAGAGCTTAGCATCTTCCCATTATAGTTTGTTTTCTTGGGAATCTTACAGCTTAGGATAATTTTCATATCAGAATAAGAGAAGTAGAGGGTCAATGGCTTTTATCTCTTCTCTACATTCTTTTTTTAGAAAAGTCAGCTTTATTTTTGCTACATGAAGAAAGTAGCAATCATTTAAATGAAGAATTTTGCAGTAAATACCTAATTGTTTTCTCTTTTCTCAAGTTCTGACTTTGATACTAACCAAGAATTGTTTTGTTGTTGAGTTGCATAAAGCATAATTTTGTTGTACAAAAGAAGTATGGATATTTGTGCCTTAAGTATAGCATTTAGGGTTGTGGACACTTAGTACTGAGGATAAAAGTAATATTTTGTCTGGTAGGGAACAGTATTTTGATAATCAATTGTAGATAAATATTAAAAATATTATTTTATCTTTGTTTTTTTTTTTTTTTTTTGTGGATGGCTGGCTGGTATGGGAATCTGAACCCTTGATCTTGGTATTACCAGTACCATTCTCTTCCGAGTGGGCAAACTGGCCAGCCCCTAAAAATATACTTTAGAGTAACTTTAAAGTAGCTTTTCCATCCTTATTAGTAGGTGTAGTTAGTCACTGGTACTAATTTTTTCATTATAATTATTTACTATTAATTTTTAGGCTGAAAAAAAGGGATATCACCCCCATTTTGGCCAGCCACCAAAAGAAAAAAAGACAAATGAAACAGTTCTTTACTTCTCAAAAATAAAATGTGGGCCGGCCCGGTGGCGCACTGCTACAGTGCGCTGCTTGGGAAGTGCGGCGGCGCTCCCGCCGAGGGTTCGGATCCTACATACAGACCGGCCGCTCACTGGCTGAGCAAGGTGCGGGAGCAACACCGAGGGTTCCGATCCCGTTGCTGGTCCCGGTCCGGCATGGGCACAACACTGAGGGTTGCGATCCGATGCCGGTCACGAAAAAAGACAAAAATAAATAAATAAATAAAGGGCCGGCCCGGTGGCGCACTGGATAGTGCGCCGCTTGGGAAGCGCGGCGGCGCTCCCGCCCGAGGGTTCGGATCCCACATACAGACCGGTTCCCGCTCACTGGCTGAGCGAGGCGCGGGAGCAACACCGAGGGTTGCGGTCCCGTTGCCGGTCCCGGTCCGGTGCGGGGGCGACACTGAGGGTTGCGATCCGTTGCCAGACACGGAAAAAGATAAAAAAATAAAATAAAATAAAATAAAATGTATTCATGGGAAATTCTTTGTCTTTTAAAATTAGGAGCAATTCATTAAAAAACACTACATGGAAAGTTCTTGTTTAACACTTGAAGATGTTCTATAAATTGAGAGATTACAGTTGATTACTAAACATACTAAATTGGGAGCTTCATTCCCTTTGACGTTTAGAGTCATTTTTAAGGCAACATTTTTGTTTTACTAAAGTGACTTCTTTTTGCTTTTAAAATGACTAAATCTTATTTTAATAAAACACATCAAAAGTTTTATATATACAAATATGTGTACATATTTATACATACCGTACTTCAAAAAGTTTGTGGAAAAATAGAATTAAAAGGTAATACAAGAAAGAAAAGATAGTATGAATCTTTACATGAACTTTTTGAAGTGATCTTGTAAATAAAGTGGCCAGTTTTTACTTGATGAAAACATGCTTCATTGGTAACTTTTAATATATCATCTATATGAATACATTAAGCTTCACTTTATCCTACTTGGAATCTTAAAAAATTCCTTTTCAGATTGATTTTTATTTACTAGAGTAGGGTTTTGCAGACGCTTTTAGTTTGGGGAGTAGTTGTTGTATTTCGTTTTTATTTTTATTGGTTCCGATGTTTTAGTATTTACCTGTTTGTCCCCAGATTCATCCACCTACAAATACTATCTACCTCTTACTGGAACTTTGTGAAGCAAAAGATGACTGTAAAATCACCCAATGTGTTATGAAGTTGAGGCCTCCACAGGGCCTACCTGAGCAATCCTCTTTTCTTGGAGGTTTGGGTTTTGTCTCTATGCTCTGATCTTGATACTAAGAAATTATTAACAAGTTAAATAGTTAAACTACTAATTGATACATTTCATTATTACTTTCCCTCTTCCAGAAATATAGATTGTAGCTAGCTGGGCTTTGAGGTTGCCTAGTTCTGCTCCATAGAATCATATTCATTCTAGCTATTCCTCTTATGACTGATTACTTTTAAATAATGAGGTGTATGATGATAATAATAATAGCTACCAGCTATTGGCATTTTAAATATGCACGGGGCACTTTATGTGAATTAACTTATTTAATCCTCACAAGAACTGTATGAAGTAGGTACGGTTATTATACCCATTTTATAGGTGAGAAAACTGAGGTGTGCAGAAGGGTTAAAAAAAAAATAGCAGAGCCACCTGTATAACTGTAGAATTTACTAATGATAAGAGTTTTCAGTTAATTTAGCATCTCATTCTTCATATTCCCCCAACATTGTTAGTTTTTTATCTGAAAGCAGATGCCATGCTCTTTAGTGGATGAATCCCACTGAATTTATGCAGTCCCACTGCATTTTTTTAACCAATTGCAACAATATAGCAATAAGTTCAAAAGATAGAATAGAAAAGTATCAAAGGTGTTTCTTTTTTAATGTGAAGGCCATATTGTCTGGGCTTAAAAATCATTTAGAAATATTTTTCTTAGGGGCCGGCCCGGTGGCGCACTGGATAAGTGCGCCGCTTGGGAAGCGCGGCGGCGCTCCCGCCCGAGGGTTCAGATCCCACATGCAGACCGGTTCCCGCTCACTGGCTGAGCGAGGCGCGGGAGCAGCGCTGAGGGTTGCAATCCCATTGCCGGTCCCCGGTCCGGTACGGGCGCGACACTGAGGGTTGCGACCCGTTGCCGGACACAGAAAAAGACAAA
>NW_007727108.1:3747-63550 GCF_000696425.1 Galeopterus variegatus | reverse complement strand
GTGCCGGAAAAAAAAAAAAAAAAAAAAAAAAAAAAAAAAAAAAAAAAAAAAAAAAAGAAATATTTTTCTTACCAAGAGTCACATGTAAGATTTTTTTCTTAGCCATTTACCCACAAGTTGAAACTGTTTATTTTTAGGTAGGTTTTTATTTTATTTTGTGCTTTTTTCCCCCTGGCCATGTTAAAATTATCTATATTATTAGATTAAGGTTTGATAAGCTAATTGTCAGAAATTACTCAATGTATAACTTGAATTGCATAATTAGACATGAATTTGTATTTAGCTTGCCACATAACATAATCAGTTTATAAGTGGATTGCTATTTTAATGACTGCTTTTTATTAAATCTAGTTCTGTTAACCATTAATAACCTATTAGTACTTTCTATATGCAAACATAAGAAGTTCTCATTATTTTAATACCATAGAAAGTATAAGCTGGCAGGTATTTTTCATATCAAGCAGTGTTAATGTACTGTTAAATGTAATGTTATTTTTTATTATGTATTCATTGCTTTTCTGTATAAAAGTTAAATTTTGGTAAAATTAGTCCATAACAGATTATATAAGATCAGCTCCATTTTTACTGTTTTGCAGATATTATTCTAATAGGTTTTTATTTTAAATGTTCTACATTAAGAACCTATTTAAAAATCCTTATCTTTGAGTAGTAGTCAATCTTGTCTGATGTTTTTATATAATTGTTTTTAATTATAGCATTAGGCATTTTTAAACTTCTGCCTTAGTTTTCAAAATATATTTGGTTTATTGGGAGATGAGTAGAACAATTAGAACTATTTGTAGCATAGACAGAGTAATTAGTGTAGATTTGGAAGAACATGTATATGCTAGACTGACATAAAGCTTTTGACTTTTGAGAGACCACACAGTTTTGAAGAGTTGCAAGCTTGAAAAAGGATGGCTAAAATAGTAAAGAAAGATATAGATTAAGGAAATGTAGAAAATGGGAAGTAGGGAGGTCAGGACAGGAATCTTTGTATGACAGTAAAGCTAGGAGAAGAAAAATGGAGCTAATGGTAGCTTTGGAATAGATTTTGAAGCATTTGGATGCATGCCTATGTATGCATTTATGTTTGTGTATCTCTGTGACCTAACGCAATAAGTAACGGTAGTATCAAGAATTAAACTCATCACATTGTTATACATAACTTACAAATGTTCTTTATTTGTTCCCAGGGACAACACTTAGTACTTCTTTTTTTTTTTTTCCTTTTTGTCTTTTTTCGTGACCGGCAACGGATTGCAACCCTCAGTGTTGCGCCCATACCGGACCGGGACCAGCAATGGGATCGCAACCCTCAGTGCTGCACCCGCACCTCGCTCAGCCAGTGAGCGGCCGGTCTGTATGTGGGATCCGAACCCTCGGCGGGAGTGCCGCCGCACTCCCAAGCGGCGCACTATAGCAGTGCGCCACCAGGCCGGCCCTACTTCTTGACTTATATATATTTCTGCTCACATATACCTTTAATATATCCAAATGACTTAAACCCTAATGGCCTTTGAGATCTCTACTTCTGTGTCTGAGATTTTGCCTTTGGATCACATGGCAGAACCCCATGTGGCCCTAACCCCAGACCTACTCACTGTCACTTTATACCTTCCTACATTCTTATTTTCACTAACCACATCAGTCTCTCCCTATGTCTTTTAATCTTGATACACCTTCCTATTCAATGATGAATCTGTTCTGAGGATAGGAATTTTTACAGTCAAAAAGTATTCATTCTATTCTCATGTTAAGGAAACACTCTAGCAGTTTGTTCCTCCATCTTCAGTGCCACCTTTCATTCCCAGTAAACTAACACATTTTGAAAGCAGTGTATAATGAAGTTACAGTTTTGACCTAATCTGGAAGTCACTGTATAAGAAATTGGAAAATGTTGTCTTTGAACAGTGTTCCACTTCCATTATGTTTGGAAAATATGGTTTAAATAGAAGTATTCTCTTGCAATGGAAGTGTGTTTTGTACAGAGGAAATAAATCCTAAATTACAGAGGCCCTGCTTATCTTAGTTTACAGTATATGGAGCAAGCCATAACAGGGATCTTGAAATAAATGAAAATATCTATACATATGCAAAAATTAAATATTTTTGGTTATTAATTGCATGTAGGTGATGATCCTTAGCAGCAAACAAAAGGCTCTGATGGTTCCTACTTTATCATCCACATTGAAAGAGGTAATTCAAAAAAAGTATTGGCAGAATAGGTGGGTTTTTCTTAACCATCAGAAATCTATTTTTTAAAGACCCATAGTTAATAAAAACAATTTTGCAAGATAGGTGGGTTTTTCTTAACCATCACGAATCTGTTTTTAAAAGACCCGTAGTTGGGCTGGCCTGTGGCTCACTCGGGAGAGTGTGGTGCCGATAACACCAAGGCCACGGGTTCGGATGCCATACAGGGATGGCCAGTTAGCTCAGTGGGTGAACGTGGTGCTGACAACACCAAGTCAAGGGTTAAGATCCCCTTACCGATCATCTTTAAAAAAAAAGACCCATAGTTAATTAAAACAATTTTGCAAGTAAACTGGTAATATATCTAAAATCTGTCATTATTTGGCTCACCAAACAAATAAGGTGTGTGTGATTTTCAACCAAGGCTATAAACTATATCAAATGTTTCAGGATGAAAATGTTAAAATTGATTAGAAGAGCAACTAATTTAAAGAAATTAAATTTTTAGACCTTATCCTAAGTGATGGTGATTGGATATTGAGGATTTGGGTTATTTTTATTTCCTAGGAGGTGGAATATGTGGCTTACTTTGTTTTTGATTAGTCAAGAAATTAAGATAAAATGCCTGACTAATGGGATGAAAAACAAGTAAATTTCTGTCCAGCCCAGAGACTGGAACAGAATGATATTATTAGCATAGTAATAATCATTTAAAATTTGTCTTTTACAAAGTGTCAGTTCTTAAGGAAATTTAATAGTCATACTTGTGTAGTATGTAGGATTGCTTCTCTTTCTCTATTTGTCTACATTGCCTACCTTTAGGCAGTTCTATTTCATTTACTCAACAGATTTTATCAGGGACCTACTATATATTTGGCATTGTCTCATGCCTTTTGGACTTTCAAAGTTACAAAGATTGGTGAAACAGAGTCTCTTTCTCAAAGAATTTTGAATGCTTTCTCCCTGTTGTGCCCTAAAATATTCTCAGACCTGTATTATTATCATAGGGGCATTTTTGTGTGGATGCGCCAGAATTAAACTTCAGTAAGCCTAGATTTGAATTTGTTGTCACCACAGGCTGTTTTTTTGTTTTTTATTTTTTTGACTTGAATCCTGTGAATCTGGTTCAATACATATTTGTTATTAATGGTACCTGAAGTTAATAGTCACCCTTGAGTAGAGCACAAAATTATTCTTTTTATAAAATTTTATCACAGAATGAATACAATTTAGAGGAGTCAAAATCTTTTGTAAATAGTTTTAGTGGTTAATCATGGCTTATATTTTGTGCCTTTTGAATATAAGTATATTATGAGAACTACATTAAATGAAGGCAAGAAGACACAGAAATAAGAAAATAATGTATAAGGCAACTCTTTGGGTTCTGTAGTCTTTCCTGATATTGACCGGTTGGTTTTGAGAAATGGTGTTGTTATATTTTTAATCTCAAGTGGCCCAGTAATTCTAATTTAGATGCCACATTTGAATCATTAAATCTAAAACAGCAACTGTGGCTATTTAAACCCGCCAATCCAGACAATCCTTCTCAAATATTACCTAAATAGAAATTTAAAGTACAGGTATTTTTAGCAGGTGATTGTTGAGAAGAAATTCTGAGTAATTATTGAGGAAGGTCATTGAGACAGGTCAGCTAGAGGAGGACACAGAGGCTGCCTAATGATTGGATGGATGCTACCTGGCTGGAAGATGGAGCTGATTGGTGGATCAAAATCTCAGAGGGAAACCTTGTATTTTTAGTTTAAATGTTTATTAAAATTATATTTCAACAAAGAAATGTTATGTTGTATGCTGTGTTTAACTATTAAAAGTGAAATGATCACCAGTGATGATGATTACCCTCCCAAATGATTGTTTTAAGTGATTTCTTATACATGAAATATATTTGGTTTGAGTGGTAGTAACATTTCCATTACTTTAAAATATGAACTTTTAAATTATAATATATTCAAAGTTAGAATACAACTTATCTTATGTGGTTTTCACTTGATGTTTATTTGCTGAAACCTATCTTTGTATTTTTTCAGGTTTATGTGAGATTAAGACCGTTCTTCAGGGAGTTCCTGGAACGAATGTCTCAGATGTATGAGGTAAATATGCTTAATTAAGCTAATTGCATTTGTATTTTTATCTTATTCAAAATAGTACCCATATTTAGATCATGTATAATGATTACTTCTTTTCCCCTGAATTTGTAGATCATTCTTTTTACTGCTTCTAAGAAGGTGTATGCAGACAAGTTACTGAACATACTAGACCCTAAAAAGCAACTGGTCAGGTAAATTTAATTAAGAAATAGTGGAAATGTCTGTCACACTGATCTATGAAATTATTATCATTCTATTTAATTATAATGGCCATTTTCATTTGGCTGCATATAGAGATTTATTGTGTTGAATGGTGAAAATAAATGAATTTTTTAAGCCCCAGAACTTTTTAAAAGAGTTTCTAATGATACAACTCCAGACAGACGTTCTTTAAAGGATACAAAAAATCAAATGTATTTATTCACTGTGACATCTATATCCTCATTTCTTTGGGGATTGGGGGAGGTGGGTTGTGTGTGTGTGCACATACGCATGCATGATGTTTCACTTCCTTATATCTTTGAGATAATGCATGTTATATTACCTTTGTAATGGCATAGAGAAATAAAAGTTAATTTTCACAGAAAGGATCAAATTAAACTCTTTTGCTTTTTTCAAGAACAAATATATCTTCCATGAAAGAGAATGTTACATAACTCTAACTGAAAATTACAGTTGATTAAGTCACTCAGGGTATACTGATCTGGACTCAGTTTCTTGTGTGTGCTGTGAGCCAGCAGATGCAGTGTGTTCCTGGTTAGGCAGGAGTGCTTGGGTTCTTTTAAACATTTTGAAAATTAATTCCATTATTTCTGTCAACTGAAGTGAGATATTAAGACTATAGCAATCTTGCTATATCCAAAGATATAGGAGTTACTCTTTGAGTTTTTGACCAAGAGCTGACACAGAAGGCTCATAAAAGCTTTAATAACTGAGTGTTAACTTTCTTGGATACGTTCTGTCATACTCTGTTAGTGGAAAATCCTAAACTTAATTTTCTACTGTTAATAGTACCTTTATTATTGAGTGGTTGCAACTATGCAGAAAGGCTTTTTCTAATGACCACATTTTAGACATTTTGTCCTTTTAATATAGAACTATGATGTCTTTTTTTCTTTTTGTTTTTTTAAAGTAAGCTACAGACACACAAATGAGAAATGGGATTTTCTATTCACTAAAGTGTATTGTAATTTATGCTAATTTTACCAAACTTTAATAAATTATACAATAAATACAAAAAGTATTTAATAAAGTATACAAATGATTTTGCTTTGATGACTTCATTCATTCTAAAGATTTCTGATCATCACCTCCAGTGTTCCAGGGAACAGTGGTGAGCAACACAAGCCCTTCCCTCTTGGAACTTTCATTTTACTGGGGAAGACGTCATAGTCATGCAATTTCAATGTCTTATAAATAAATACCCCTCTTTCAAACTATATTTATAAAATCTACACATTTATGGGTTTAAGTTTGTTTTATCTAGTCACATTTTGATAAACTTGAACAGTAGATTAAATTTGTTAAAGTTCTATAGGGAATTATCTGTGTTGGTGACAAGGTAGACTCTCAAATTGCTGTAATCACTGAATCCCATGAGTTCAAATATAAATTTGTCGACATGGAGGATCTGATTTTAGATGACTGGTACAAGTAGTTTTTTAGCTTTGTTCTAAAACTGCAAATACATGCTATTGGCCCTCAGATCCCTGAATAACTGGAGGGTTTTTACTGTAGTTCAGTTAAAATAACTGTGGTATCCACATACAAATTTGCTTGTCTCCTGTCTCAGTGAATTTGCTCCTATTGGCCAAGAGGCATCAGGAGTGACTTTCATTTACATGCTATACCTGCCTCTCTAATTTCTTCATATCTAAATGTTTATAGAAATAAAATATGGAATTTTATATTAGGCCGAACCAATACTTAAATTATTTTATTTAGTTTTGTTTTTCAAAGTAGGACTGTTTTTAAACCATCCAGAGGCAAATGATCATTTGACTCATTAGTAAAAGGGGAGCAAGAACTGTTTATACATTTTGTCTGTAAAATTCTTTCTCTTTGCTATCACTACTGGCACCGATATTTTTAAGGTTGAGCTTTTGTTTGTGTGTGTATATATATGTGGGGCCTTCTATTTATTTGTTTACTTTATTATTTTTTTTGGAGAGCTATGATAGATATTGTGGTTAAAATACCCCTTTCTTTATGAGTAGGCTCTGACTCCTGAAAAACTGTTTAGTGGGATTAGGACACAAGGAAGATAAACTACCAATTATTAATGTATAAAGAATGGAGTATTTCAGGGTGAAAAAAGATCAATATATCTGTGTCAATTACTAGTAATCTTCAGAGACTAATATTTTCAGTTTAAGTGGGGATTACATAATTATTACAGTATGTAAGTATTATTGTAAAACCTTTAATAGCTTTTAAAAATGATATAGCATTTCTCTAGTTAGTATCTAAAATTTATGATACATCAGTTTACATTTATAATACTTAAATCTCAGTTTACATTTATAATACTTAAATCGGAATTCACTTTTACATTTAATCCCTGTTTTTTTCAAATGATCATATACACACACTAAAAGAATTAGGGGTATTTAGGAAAAATCGAAATGATGGAATGTTTTGGTCTCAGCACCTTTTCTCAAAAAGTATAAGGAAAACTAAAAAACATTTTTTAAAATATCAACACAAAAACATTCCTTCTTATATTTTCTATTCTGGCATGTACAGGGATAGGGAGGCTGTGTGGTCTTCTGGTTAGAGCAAAGGACTGGGAGCCAGGAGGATCCTGGGTTCCAATGCGGGGCTAACCACTGACTTACTGTGTGACCTTGGGCAAGTCACTTGACCTCCTTGTGCCTCAGTCAACCATCTGGAAAATTGGTTAAAAAGCAGGACCTCGCTGACAACTAGATGCTGCATCTGAGCTGAGCTTTCCTGGGTAAATAAATTAAAAAAACAATTTAGAGTTTTTAACCCCCCTTTATAATTTAATATAGCATTTTGGGATAAACTGAAGTTCTTTAAGGCATGGTGATATTTGGTTGTAAGGTTTAATAATTGCTAAGAATTTTTATAGTAAAACTATAGCTCAAACTTAGGCCCATATTTGATTTGAGTTTCCTTTGTGAGAGATTAAGGCTTAACCTGTAAAGCCTATGGTATATGTATGTGTATATGTTTCAGTACATGTTGTCCTTTTTATAGAGATCTTTTAAAAATTAATTTGTTTTTATTTTTGTATTTAGGCACCGGCTTTTCCGTGAACATTGTGTTTGTGTACAAGGAAACTATATAAAAGACTTAAATATCCTTGGAAGAGATCTTTCAAAAACTATAATAATTGACAACTCACCACAAGCCTTTGCATATCAGGTAGGAAAAAAGTTGCTAAACAAACTCAGATTGGAAAAAATATAATGAAGACAAATGCTGTCAAACAATATGATAGGAGAAGAAAAGAAATTTTACTGGTGGAATTTCCCTGCCTGGTGTGTCATCTTTTAGAATAAGAAATGCCTAATTGACATATTTTTTGTAGAAAATTTTCTTTTCTTTTTTTGTCCTTTTTGTGACCAGTAAGGGAATCGCAACCCTTGTCGCCTGCACCACACTCAGCCAGTGAGCGCACCGGCCATCCCTATATAGGATCCGAACCCGCGGCGGGAGTGACGCTGAGCTCCCAAGTGCTGCACTCTCCCGAGTGTGCCACGGGGTTGGCCCTGTAGAAAATTTTCTTAAATGAAGTGCAACATCAGTGAAGAAAAATAATACACTATAAGAGATACATCATTTAATAGTATGCTATGTTATTAAATCAGTCATTTTATTGTAAACATGTTTGAGAATTACAGTTAGCCTAACCATGTTCTTCTAGTCTGTTTATTTAACATTCTGAATATTTTCTTAGACTACTTTGTCAATATATTTGTTCCCTTTGTTAATATTTCTTTGAAATAGAACTACAACTAAAGATGAATATACATTCTTGTATATTTGACATTATGAATAAGCTTATGTGAAATGATTTGTGAGATTTGCTTTATAATAAGTCAGTGCAGAATAGGGACGGTGGAAAGTGGATTGGGGTATAGGTGAAATAAGATTGGCCCTTAACCTTCTATGTTTTAAAATGTCCATGATGAAAAGATTTCAGGTTATTTTGTTTCTGGTTTCAGGTTATTATGCTAGTTGCTGGAAATAGAACAATGAATAGGACATGGTTTTTGTGATTTAAAAAAAAAAAATTGTGTGTGTGTGTGTGTGTATGTATGCTTTCTGATAGTGTTCTCTGTTTAGATTGGCAATATCCCTTCATTATGATGCCTAACACTGCACTATTAATAGCTATTTCTTGAATGAATAAAGGAATGTTTTTAGTTATGCTAATGGTCCTTGAAGGCTGGCCAATTAGCTGAGTTGTTTAGAGTATGATGCTGATTAATACCAAGGTCTGAGTTTGGATGCCAGTACCAGCCAACAAAAAAAATAAAATAAAATAATGGTCCTTGCAAAACTTGTTTTAATGGAAGTTTCTTGTTTAATTTTATATACACTGGGAAGAAGTGACACTGAACAACCAATTAGGCTTCAATTTATTTCTTAACATCTGTCTCTTGCACAATTGAGTTGTCAAAGCTCTGGTGGCATTCCTTTTCAAACAAACTTTTAGATCAGTGATTACTTAAATCTGCTGTTTCTGTTTTAAGCTTTTTCATTATTTATCATTTTAGCTTTCTAATGGAATCCCTATAGAAAGTTGGTTTATGGACAAAAATGACAATGAACTCCTAAAGTTGATTCCATTTCTGGAGAAGCTTGTAGAACTGGTCAGTATATCTTATAATTTATCTTTTTCTATTGTGTGTTTGTTAGCTCAACTATATTAAATATTTCTTCACTTTATGTATATTGACTTTTAAACTCAACTGTGGTAGGAGATTATGGCAAAGGCTGAAAATGATTGAGTGTTTCTGAGCCTTATAAATTTTATTAAAATTTATGCTTATTAGTATTTAAAAATTTATAGACTGAATGTACTACTTCAGTGGGTTTCCTCTTGCAAGTCACTTTGTGTTAGAAATTAAATTGATTTTGTTTTGCTTTCATAATTCATACCTAGAATTAATGCTTATGCCACTCAAACTTTAATCTGGGAATTATTTTCCTTTATCAGTGGTTCAGCCAATTTAAGACTAATGTAGAAAGCAGAATTCAGTGGCTTAACCCTTTCGCCTGTCTTTTGGTTTGGCTGCTATTGCCTGATTGTTCTTATGAAACTAAAACTTTAATGAAAGTTTTTGTTTTTAATCTAAATTTAATTCTAAATTAACCGCATCTGTGTAGTATCTCTTGCAAACAAAATAATATAAGTTGTGAAGTAGTGATATATTTTCTTTGCAAAGTCAGAATGTTTGTAATGTTATGAGGATCATATCTTTGAAATAATTATCTTTTTTCCACACAGAATGAAGATGTCCGACCTCACATCAGAGACAGATTTCGCTTGCATGATTTGCTGCCCCCAGATTAAGTACAAAAACTTGTCAAATCACTGAAGGGGGAAAGAATGCAGGACCCTTTTGGACTAAGACAAAAACATTGCCATTACTGTTGAAATTTTGCATTTTTGTACCCCGTCTTGCTTTTCTTATCTTTGGTGCCCAATAATAATCAAGGGTTACAGAAAGAGACTTTATCTATCTCAGATTGAATACATACAGTAGGTAGGCTAAAACAGAAGAGTCTTTAGAACTAGTGCGACTCCAGTGAAATTTTTTTATGTACAGACATCTGCAGTTTATAAAGAATTCTGTTTCTGCCACCAGCAGTTTGACCTGTAGTCACACAGGATTTTATGATAATAACAGAGATGAAAATGGACTTTTATTTTCTCTCTGTTTGGTGCTCTAAGTGGGTTTGTAGCCACTTTTCTGTTACTTTACGATTCTCATTTCAACAGGAATGGCCAGTAAAAGTTGTTTTATTTTTCCTGTTAAGGTTTATAACCTTTTTACATTTTTGACCTGTATTAGATTAGAATTTCATTATGCATTCCTTTTAGTTGAGGCGCTTCATAGTTTCCTGGAAATAGTCAATTTTTAGGTTTTTTATTATACATTTGAATGGCCGTTTTCCTGCTTTGTCTGCCTGCATATTGTATATTTGTTTAAAAATATTCTCTACTTTTAGTCCATGTAAGTTTCATTTTAAAAGACATGCATTTATATTTTGTTTCTGTAATATTCTACTGTAGGTAAAATCTTTTCAAAAATCAAGAGACTGGGTAGATAAGATATATGAATGACTAATATTCAAAAGATTTAAACCATTGTGATGGCTTGTATTCCCAAATGGTAATATCTTGCAATGGCACACAGATTTATGGATACAGGTATACCTCAGACTTCACTGTGCTCACCAATCTTTGAGGAGAATGAGTTTGGTCACCTGTTGGGCTTGATTTAGTTACTGCTGCCTTTGGTTTTCTCCAGGAGTGAAGTATTCAGCACAGTGATTCAGTATTTTTAGTTATTTTGCATGGGCTGGTAGTACCTCTGTTATGCTCTTGATTACAATCAATTTTAAAACTCTGTGTAACAGTCTTGGTACCTAACAGTAGCTATGCATAATCCTGTGGCACAGTACACTCCCAGGCCACCAATGCAGTTAATATGCTCTCATAGTGGTTTTCTATGCTATATGAAAATAGTCTTCAAGCCTTGGTTCTCTAATGCAGCTACCACAAGAGGTCAATATTTTTATAGTGGTGTGTAATCTCCTTTTCGGGAGGCTTTTTATGGAAGGTAGAATTTGTAAAAGTTAGTATGCTTTGCCTCTCGACTGCATTAACATGCCACAGGCTCAGACTGTTTTTGTGTAAAGGATGTCAAAGAACGGCACTTTTTCTAAAGAGAAGTTTGATATTTTGTATGCTTGTTAAGAAAGTACAGTATTGGAAATTAAAGGTGGACAACTGATAATTGAGGAGTATGTCAATTAATTTTTTATGTATATTACCTGTTTACTTGTACAACTTATTGTACAAATTACATGCAGCTTCATTTTCAAA
This sequence comes from Galeopterus variegatus, assembly GCF_000696425.1. Taxonomy (NCBI): domain Eukaryota; kingdom Metazoa; phylum Chordata; class Mammalia; order Dermoptera; family Cynocephalidae; genus Galeopterus; species Galeopterus variegatus. The sequence continues at coordinate 52,162 of NW_007727108.1, read as the reverse complement.
TGAATCCTTAAAATAAGGAAATCTTTTTAGGAAAACATTTAATTTTTGTATTTTTGATTTTAAAGGCATGAGTTATGTCAGTTTTCAGTGTATTAATGAAGATTTTAACTTTTCATCAGGTTGAGTGTTTTCTTACTATATTATCTGTTGTGTACGTAGTTAGCATATTGTGTCACTGAACTGTTTAAAAATCTAGCATGTAGAGCCTGTTTTGTGGAAAATCCTTATTCATTAAAAAAAAATCATGGCAGATTTTCTGCAAAAAAAAAAAAAAAGCAAAAGTATTTGCAATTCAGAATACTGATTTTTCTTTTTAATTTAAAGAAAGGTATTTTGCTTGCAGGAAAAACTACAGATTCATTTTAATGAGAATCTTTGAAATGTATTTATCTTTAGGGCATCTGGGCATCTTTATGCTGTTTGTCTTCTGTCTTTCTTGAAATAAAATGTACATATGTTACCTTTACATATGCTCTTGCTCAAAATTGTGAACCTAGTTACATTTCTCCCTGCTCTCTTCCTTTTTATGCTCAAACAGCAAAACCCAAAACCTATAGAAGATCTGAACTTTCAGCATGCATAATTGCCGAAAGTTTTCCTGATTAAGTAAATACAAAGGGCTTTCCTATAGCTTAAAGGGAAATGCAAGCACCTATACCATTATGCCTTGTTAATAATAAACACCAACTTTTCTAATCATCTTGTATTAATGGTAAAGTTGTTTTCAGTCCCATGCTAGGAAAGTTCCTTTAAGTAAACTGATAGTCTAATCTAGCATAACCGTAAGGAAAGGAAAAAAAAAGGGGGGGGGGGGATTTTTTATGGCCTGGATAAGTTTCTTGAGACTAATTTATTTTTTTTCTCTATTACTTTATTTGGGTCATTTTAAATTTAATATCAAATTTAAAATAATTTATAAAGAGACAATTTCACCAGCCTCTTTCCACCTAATACAATGTTTTATCTTCCCATTATTTCTTTTTTTCTTTATCTGTTGGTAGATGTTAAACGCTTCCATTTAAATAATTGGAAGTGTATATTTTTTGCATTGAGATATGCCCAGTCCCTTCAGCTCACACAGGAAATGTGAACTCAAAAAACTGACTCTGCTAAATGCAGGAGAGATGGATACCTGATGAGACACACAAAAATGACCTGTGTACATATTAAAACTCTATAGTACATTATTAAAATTGTGCTATTTCCAGTGGTAAATTTCTGGCTTTTATGACATTCTATTAAATATTTGTATCATTGTTAGGATGTTTTAATCAGTTCTGTTTTTTAATTCCATGTAATATATGTAGCCGTAATCAGATTTATATCACCATATTTCTCCCTGGGCCCTAAAAGAGAATTGTATCCATAAATTGTTTTATATTAGCTAGTATGTATATTTATTTACCCGATGGCTTTATCTGTTTCCCAGAATTTGTTTGGGATTTGTTGACAGCATTGTGTAACTTCTATAAATGGCTATTTTCTTGTTACTGTCAGTGAAATGGATGTGTACATTGTTTTTTAATATAAATTCTCTGGGTTTTTGTTTTTGTTTTTGTTTTATTTTTTTAGGGTTAATATAGAATGGTTTTTTAAAAAAGTTACCTTTGGCCAATGACTTTTTCAGCTAGATATTACTTTCATTCAACCTTCTAAAGAAGCTTGTTTCTCATTGTTTTGTTCAGTCAACTTGCCTGAAAAAGAGACTTCATCTCATCAGTGAAGAAAGCATTTCATTACTTCTACAAATCTTGCCAGCGAGCACAGAATTCTTCAGAAGGACCAGATTTCTTCCACGTCTGTGTCTATCACATAAAGCTGAAATGTAAAGGACACTGAAGCCTTCATTTAATTGTACTAATATGATGGTGTTATAATACTACATCATTAGCTAGTTAAGGTTTTCTGACCTGTCTTCTCTTTGTCTTCCTAGGTATTTATTTGTTATCTCTTTTAATCTTGTGTATCTAAATTTAGTTGATAGTTACACACCAAATAACTATGCCAAGCAACTAGGAAAGAATGTTTATTTTATTTCCCCTTATAGGGGAAGAGTGGACTGGGAACAAAAATGTATGGGCCAAAAGGCCTTAGGTTGTCATTCATTCACTTTCTTATTCCTCTCATGAGCTATATTTGAGTATAGTATTTTTTCAGTGCTGATGTGCTTGATATGTCATTACTTTTCATGTCTTTCCCTGAGTTGAAAGCCTGCTAGGAACATGTACAAAATACATTTAAAATTTTCAGAATAGGAACCACAAACTTAGTATCTTATATTTAAATGCTACTTAAATTATTATTGGAATCCAAGTCTCACTAACTAGGATACATTTTTATAAAATGTTTCTCTGTATCTTGAACTGAAATTTCTTGCCCAGAGGCAAGAGTTCTGGGGATATAAAACATTTTGAGGTCTTTTTAAAAAGGGGATAAGAACAACAAGTTTATACTCATTAATTTATGGTTTTGATATTAGTATTTTTAAGATACATCAGTGGTTCCCAAAACTGACTATTCATTAGAATTACTCTGAGGAGCTTTCAAATACAGATTCCTCAGGCCTACCCCTTGATTGAAAATTATCTCATGGGACATAGAGCAGGGCCTGAGAGTTCTGTATTTTTTTTAAAGCTCTCCTGGTAATTCTAATAGCCAGGTGTGGGAAATTGCTGTCTTAAATCATGTGACAGCAGTTTGAGAATAGGCAACAAAATAAAAGTTTACCAGACATCTCTTTGATAGTTTTCTTTTTCTTTTTCTAAACTGGGATCAGATTTCACAGAACTTATTCAAGATACATGGAGGAATAATAATGAAGATTGAGGCTACTGCTCATTATCACTCTTGTCTTTGATACTTTTTTTTAAGAGTTTGCCTTTCTAGGACTTGGAATAGTTGATAATATACACAGCTGAAGGACATGTCCCTGAATGAGACCATTATATATATATATATATATATATATATTAACTGTAAAATATTTCACTATTTTTTTATTTTATAAATCTTTGTAGAAATAAGCAATGAAATACTACTTTCATCTTTTGAAATGGGATTTTTCAAGGCAATGTCCTTTTGGCATTAAGGTAGGCGGAAGTTAATATTCTCTCTACCAGTTTCCACATGAATCAATATAAAGTCATGGACATTTAAAAATCTCAATTTAATTTCTACTTACTATGCAGTATAGCCGTGAACAAGTAATGTAGATTTAGTTTTCTCATCTTCAAATGCCCTGATCACCCTACCTCACAGGGTTGTTGTGGGGATAAATAAAACTTTTATGGAAGCACTTTTCTTTGATGATACTTTATCAGCCATCAGAGACAATATAGTTTCTAACAACTTATGTTTGTATAGTGCTTTTTTTGTTTGTTTACATATGCACTATTTTTTCACATTACTTTTTGATGTTAATCTTCAAGACAAACCTGTGAGGACCAGAGAGGGCCGCCACACAGCTATTCTGGGAGACTTGAATTCAGTCATCACTGTAACATGCTGTTTCCCTTGGCATTCTTGTATGATTACATTTGTACACAAATACAAAGCTTTCTCCAGTTTGTAAATCAGTTTAGACAACAAAATGTTCTTACAAGGGCTGGCCTGTGGCTCACTCGGGAGAGTGCGGTGCTGATAACACCAAGGCCATGGGTTCGGATCCTATATATCGATGGCTGGTTAGCTCACTGGTTGAGTGTCATGCTTACAACACCAAGCCAAGGGTTAAGATCACCTTACTGGTCATCTTTAAAAAAAAGTTCTTACAAAATATAAGGAATAGAGAATGGTACAAACTAGGCCTACCGATGATAATCCAGTTTTTATACTGGAAGGAAATTCCAACTTCTAAGTGTGCCTTTTTATTTTGCAGATAAGGAAATGCATCTAGAAAAGTGACTTCCCAAAATCAGAGCTGGGACTAGAATCTATGTCTAATAACCATTACTTGAAATAATGATTTTAGAAGGGAAGGCATTAATTTCTGGAACTACTGTAACCAGGGGTGAAATAAAACACTTGAGTAGACCAAGCTTATTAAGAAGGGGTTGCTTTTGAAAAGTAGAGGTGAGACGGCAAGGAAGAACCATTTTATAGTGAACTAAGATGAAGGATTCATATTTATATGGGCTAAACAACTTGAGCCAATATAACTATAAAATAGCACTCTAGTCCCACCCTAATCTGTGATGAGATTTGATAAGTATTTTCCCTAAACTCCAAAGGAGTTTGCATAGACAGGTTTGAGAGTCACTGCAGTAATCCTTAAATGATTGCACTTCAGGTGAATAGTTGATTTAGGAGCATGGTTAATGACAGCATGATGTTCAGAGTCAAAAGACCTGAATTAAAGTCCCTAAGAACTCTAGACGAGGCAGTTATCTGAGCCAAAATTTGTTCAGTAAAGTGGGTGCACTAGGACCTGCCTTTCAGAATTATAAAGATCAAATGAAACATCAAAGCATGTTATAAACTGTAAAGCAATATCCAAGAAATGTAACAGAATGGAGGTGTTAAAGCAGCTAGTTCGTTGAAGGAGAGCATGCAAGAGGGATGAGAAGAACTATACAGAGGGGTTTGGGAGTTGTCTGAAGCCAGAAGGCAGGATTGAGCAGTAGGATCAGGGTATTGTAGTAGGATAGTGGAGACATCACCCATACCCGTTGAAAACGTGTTTGATGAGAATATGTTGAAGACTAAGTATTGGTTTAAGAAGTCTAGCAAATACGGTAGGAGGCTCACATAAAGGACTTGCTAAGTTAGACGTGCATTAGTAATGGATGAACCAAATGAATTAGAGCTTTTGGTGGCTACCACATAGTAAGCTTTAATATTGTATTTTATGTATGACTATTTGTTGAAGGTAGCTATGAGCAGCTCTCCCAATGACAGTAAAAAGTCATTTAAAAAATAACACTACCTTACTATGTGTTAGGCACTATGCCAGGTTCAATGGCAGAAGAAAGCAAAACTGACACTGCCCTTAAGCTAACAATCTAGCAGTGGAGATTGACATTTATTGTTGAGAAAGGGGTCATAAAGGAGAAGAATGATTTCAAGAGTGCTAACAACAGTCATTTAAATTGAGATCCTTAGAATATTGAAGGACTAAAGCCAGGCTTGACTGTGGGGAGGGGAGGTTCAAGCAGGGGTATAAATGATCAGATCTGTCTTAAAAAGATTATGTTGGGGCCGGCCCGGTGGCGCACTGCTACAGTGCGCTGCTTGGGAGTGCGGCGAAGCTCCCGCCGAGGGTTCGGATCCCACATACAGACCGGTTCCCGCTCACTGGCTGAGCGAGGTGCGGGTGCAACACCAAGGGTTGCAATCCCGTTGCCGGTCCCGGTCCGGTACGGGCGCGACACTGAGGGTTGTGATCCGTTGCTGGTCACGAAAAAAGACAAAAAGGAAAAAAAAAAAAGATTATGTTAGCTGCTATATAGGGAATAGAATAGGTGTGTGGGAGACTAGTTAGAAGTTATATAATTCCATGCAAAGTACTGTATTCTCCAAGACAACAAATGGTTAATGCATTGGATGCTAGCATTATAGTGGACAATCTGAGGTAAGGAGATTGGTAAGGTTCTGGGGAAGAGTATGGCTTGTCTGGTTTACTGAGAGCTTACTAACCGTGTAGATTTGGGGCATTCACTGAAGAAGGCATGTTTTTTTTCCACTGGCCAGACAGGAATGGGAAGGTACTCTAGGATTTTATGGCACCCTACAAAATATAGAAAAATGTATGGGCATTGAATGGAGATAGTGTCATTTTATGTCTTACCAGATTCTTGGGTAGGTTTTTTCTTGTTTTTAGGTTTTGGTTTAAAATGAAAAAGTCAATTTGCTGTTTCTGTATCAAATCACATAAGTCAAATCTTTTATAAAAATATAATGACTCAGTAATTTTGGAATTTTCCTGCTCTTCAGCCTTAACCTATTTCATCTCTGAGATTTTGAGTGGCGCTTAAAGCACTTCCCTTAAGAAGCCATGAGCAGCTCTGCTTCATTCCTGCTGTCATTTACTCTCCTATAGCTTTAATGATTAAACTTCTTGAGGACAGAGGGTTTAATGTTAATTTGTTCAACAAACATATACTGATTACCTACTGTGCTCATCTGCAAAATGGGAATACTGTTATTTGTGATTAAAGGGCTTCCTTAGAAGCTTGTGAATCACCGGTTGGTTTTAACGACTAAATGAAGTCCCTAGCTTTCATTTCTAGACACTTGTTTTCCTGCTTCCTCATCTGAAAAAGCAGCATGCATAATTTTCAATTTCTGCTTCTAAAACTTATCAATGCTGCATACACATAGTCCATGTATTTTTCCACCTTCAACCTCCCCACCCCCGACCTCACTTTCAATTGCATGTGGTTAAACACTTTGGAGTTAATATCCCCAGAACCTAGAATAGTATTTGGTACAGGGTAGGCACTCAATGATTATTTGATAAATTAAGGAACAAATGAGCCCATATTTCAAAGTTTGGACCTCAAAGTCCAGAAAATAGATTCATTCAGTACACGCAGAATTAACTCACAAGACACTAATTTTTAAGCCAGATTTCAATTTTATTTACTGTCAGCAAGTTTCCTCCTTAACATACTAAAATCATAATCAGATGACTGCTTGGTAAAAGAACCAGAGTGAGTCTGTTGAAAGAACTGGGCAGGCCAGTTAGCTCAGTTGGTTAGAGCATAGTGTTGATAAGACCAAGGGCCAGGGTTTGATCACCGTACTGGCCAGTGGCAAAAGATAGAGTGTGTGTGACCCTTAATGGCTAATATCAAGTCAACAGGATGTCCTCATTGCTACTGAATACATATCCTACAAAAGTCTGCAGATTAGCTTGCCCTTTTCTCTGGAGACTGTCAAAATCATGTTCTCTGGCTTTACCTTCCCTACATTTCACCTTCTTTTTGTTAACATTTTTTGAAAAGATACATTGTCTTAAAACATATTCAGCCAAGTTAATACATATAACTCAATTACCACTTCAGAAACATAGCTTTGCTTTCCTGAGACTCCACCTTCCACCTTGGGGTAATTGCTTGGATCTGGCATCTTCTTAGCCACTAATTTACTACTCCTAGTTCAGACTAGTGCTACAATGCTGTGGGCTTTCTAGTAACGAGACATATAAAACATATATAGCTTGCTTCCTTGGGACCCAGCTATATTAATTTTTCTTTGAGACTACCTTTCATGAAGAGAAAAAATGATCAGAGGGGCAGTTTTTTCTTGGAAAGAACACAGTTCTGCAAAGAAATTTATTCATGCAGTCATTCAATGGTTATTAAGTGCCTACTAATACCAAACACAGACTTAAGTATAACACAGCATTGGCCTCTGTTAAGATTTCTTACTGCAATTAGACTGTACTAGGGTGTATATGTTTTTTAGCTGAGGCCAAGAGTGGAATTTACTGGAGAGAGATGGGTGTACCTTATGGCATTTAAGGAAGAGCTGGATAACTGGACATCAGGGAAGGCAGAAAGAAATAACGTGGCTTGGAAAATCATCGGTTCAGCAGGAGTTTGTGGCCCTCCCTTCAGAAAGCTGTCATCAGCCACCAGTAACCCAGGTTCTAGGAGTCTTGAGTTCCAAATTCTAAAACCCTAGAGAGAGAATCTTTCGGTTATCTATTACTTCATAACAAATTATTCCCAAAACTTAGATGCTTAAAATAACTTCTCTCTCACAGATTGGTGGGTTGACTGGGCTCAGTTGGGCAACTCTCATGTGGGGTCTTCTGTGGTTGCATTCAAATGGTATTTGGGATGGAATCATCTGAAGACTCAACTAGGATGGATGTCCAAGATGCTTCTTCACTTCCATGTGTGGCACCTCTGCTGGGATAGCTGGAACAGCTACAGGCTGGCTAAGTATTCCTCTCTCCCTATGCAGCCTCGCCATGTGATTACTTTGAACTTCTTCACAGCATGGTGGTCTTCAGGTAGTAAGACTTCTTAATTGGTGGCTGGCTTCCACTAGAGTGAGTATTACAAAACGTATACCTGGAAGCTGCAAGGCTTGCTAAGTGCTAGTGGTTAGATGTCACTTCTGCCCTGCCTATTGGTCAAAAATGAATCACAGGGGTAACCCAGATTCAAGGGAAGGAGACCACTTAAGGGCTTGAATACTGTTTACTGAGGGGCTATTGCTGGAGACCAGTTACCACAGAATTTGATGGTTCCACTGAGTTACTTATATCTCACCTAGGGGCAGATCAAGATTTTATATGGCTTGAAGAACATACAATTTAGAGGGCTTTCTTGAAGAATGGGAGGGGTCCATGCAGCAAGGGGCCCCAAAGCTAAAGCTTCATTAGCTTCACAGTTAATCACAATCAGCTATGGTAAGGCAGCATAAAAGGCTTTTGGGACCCCATAAACTCTTCTGTACTAGGTCAATTTCCAGAAAAAGAGGAATCAGTGTGAACTCTCTCACCCTCATCAGAAGTGTCCAGTGTTCAATTCAATATAATCTGATCATTTCAATGACTAAAAACCAGGTCTCCTGACTTCCAAGCCATGGATTTTTTTTTTTTTTAAAGATGACCGGTAAGGGGGTCTTAACCCTTGACTTGGTGTTGTCAGCACCACACTCTCCTAAGTGAGCTAACCGGCCGTCCTTAAATAGGGATCCAAACCCGTGGCTTTGGTGTTATCAGCACCACACTCTCCCGAGTGAGCCATGGGCTGGCCCTATAAGCCATGGATTTTTGAATATGCCATATTTCATAGTACTTTAAAATTAAAGACACACACACACACACACACACACAGTAGAACTGGAAAGATAACGAAAATTTTTTAAAAACTTACTATCCTCCCTGTACCTTTTTCCTCTGACTGCTCCTTAAATGTTGATGTCTTTCAAGGATTTTTCTCATTCTATGCCACCTTCAGATGCCTCTAGTTTCACGTGATTTCATCCATCACCATAATCAGGCAACTCTTAATTCTCCATTTGTAGTCCAGACCTCTCTAGTTCCAAAGTCTATTACACATTTCCATTTGGATGTCCCACAGAGATCAAAATTTGGTGGTGAAACTTAATTTACCCTGTATTCCTTATTATGATGAGAGGCACCATTCAGTTTTCTTTTTTAACCATTCAGTTATTTCCAAAAGCATTTATCAAGCATTTACTATGTGCCAGGCACTGGAAATACAGTAGTAAGTAACGCAGACATAGTTTCTGTGCTTCAAACATGTTAAAAAAGTAAACAAGATCACTACAAATGCTATGACAAAAACAGAATGATGAGAGTAACTGAGGAGTTTCCTTGCAGGAGGGAGATCAGGGAAGGGCTCTCTGCAAAGGGAGCATTTGAGCTTTGATGTGAAGGAGAAGTCAATCACACAAAGTGTGGAAAGAGCACTGTAGGCAGAAAGAACAGTAAGTACGAAGTCCCCAAACAGAAAAAAGCTTAATATTAATAGCCTCAGAGAGCCAGGAACAATGAAGTTAATGGGGGGGCGGGGGCGGAGAGAGAGAATGGCATGGAGGGGTTGGTGGCAGGTAGGAGTCAGTTTCATATAGGGCCTTTTATAAGGAGTTGGACTTTATTCTAAAAACAAGAAGCTATTAAAGGGCTTTCAACTGGGGGGAAGCAATGTCACCATCTGATTTACATTTTTAAACAAGCAAACGTTCTGGTGTATAATGAATGGATTGTAGAGGGAAAAGAGTAGAAGAAGGAAGACCAATTGGGAGGTTATTGTAGTAGGCAAGTCTAGAGATAGCTTGGAATAAGGTGGTAGCAAGAGACATGGAGTAATTCAATGGCTTAAAGATAATATTGGAAGTAGATCCACAGAACTTGGTGATGGACTGAATTTAGCAGTTGAGAGAAGGAAAGAAATCAAGGATAGGTCTCATGTTTTTCACTTGAGCACCTAGTGGGTATTACCACCACTCATCTCCAAAGGCATCATCTTCTGCTGCTCCCTTCCCCTCCTCCTCCATATCCACTCAGTCATAATATTTAGTCAGAGTTCTCTGATAAAGCAGAAACAATAGGATGTGTATATATATATATATAGGAAGAGATTTATTTTAAGGAATTTCGGGAGCTCCCAAGTCTGAAATCTGCAAGGTAGGGAAGTGGCTAGAGACCAAAGTTAAGATTTAATGCTGCAATGCGGAGGCAGAATTCCTTCTTCCTGAGGGTCTAGTCTTAATTTGGACAGACTGGATGAGGCCCATCTACATTATGGAGGGTAATCTGCTTTACTCAAAGTCTACTGAATTAATGTTAATCACATCTAACAAATACATTCACAGCAACAACTAGATGGGTTTTTAACCAAAAACTGGGTAACATGGGAACCATGGCCTAACCAAATCGATACATAAAATTAACTATTACAGTCACTAAATTCTATTGACCCTGACCTTTAAATATTTCTCAGATTGGTTCCTTCCTCCCCATTGCTGTTGTGTTCTTCTCATTTAATTAATTCCTAAAATACTTATGTATTAGGTACTTTGCCAAATGTTGGGGATACAATCGTGAATACGGTGAAGATAGGCTGTGCTTTCAGGGACTTACATTCCAGACTTTGTCTTGCCTCCTTTGAAACCACCGTCATAAATGGATGCCTGTTGATCACTGCCTCTCACACTAACTTGGCTGCAGAGTTATCTCTCTCTTTTTTTTTTTTTTCCTTTTTGTCTTTTTTACTGACCAGTAACGGGATCTCAACCCTCGGTGTTGCACCCGCACGGCGCTCAGCCAGTGAGCGGGAACCGGTCTCCATATGGGATCCGAACCCTCAGCGGGAGCGCCGCCGCGCTCACAAGCGGCGCACTCTCCAGTGCGCCACCGGCCGGCCCAGAGTTATCTCTTAAAAGACTATAAAATGTTTATTTGCAGACTCACTGAAAAAATACACAAGAAAGGGGCGCAATTGTTGCCACTATAAAGAACAGAGCGGCTGATCATTATATCTACCCTTGAATGTTGTGCCAAGTACGTGTACTACATATTCGAAAATAAGAAAACAAAAAATTAAAACATCCGAAACGACTCGCCCCTGAAAATCCTGCAGCGGAGCCCAGTGGCCCATCTTAAGCCATTTATGCCAGTTCACCTGTTCAGTTTATCTCCAATTGCGCCACTCAGTCAGGTGAGGGACCACACGCGTTCTTTCTACCGGAAATGCACTTGAACAAATTTCATTTGGTCTCTCAAACTCCAGTTTCGGCAGCGCCTACCTCAGGAAGCCTTTCTGGCATTCTGCTGCAGCCCATCCCACTCCAACCCACTCCACCCTCCACCCGGCCGCCGTTAGTTACCTTGTTACACATAACCTCATAACGCTTCTTTTTGTTGCAGTCATCACTCTGTGTCGAGATCCGTTTACACGGCTATCTTTGCTACTTGATTGAGGACAACGCTAGAGCTTATTCCTAGCACAGACCAAGGAGATGCCAAATTGTTCTGTGAAAAAATCAACGTGTCGGCCTCAAGGGGCGCACAGAAAGCGATAAAGCCTCGAGGACTGGGACTCTCTTCGATCCCTTCGTGACTAACTCTGGGCAAACGTGCCCGGAGCTGGCTCCGCGCACTCTGACAGAGAAGGCTGCCAGGAACGCGGCCCTTTCCACTTGCTCCTTCCTTGGCGCCCGGCTCACGCCGGCTTCCAGAGGGTCCCCTGTCCCCTAGCCTAGCGCCACGGCACCCTCCAGGGGCCGGGGAGGCCCGTCCACCAACTCCTACAGGCGGGCGTGGGGTTTAGACCCCTTCTCTGAGCGCGGCGTGGAGAGGATGGGGGCTCCTTGGTATCCTCCAGCGGCCACTGGCGGAGATCACAGTGACCAGAGGGAGGGCTCACCCTCTGGTCAGGGCGGGGCTGCGGGTGGCAGGGAAGGGACTGCGAGGACTGACGAGGACCAAGCGCCAGGCAAGGGACCGCCCTACTAACTTCCCCGCACTTACGTTTCTTCCCCGAGCCCAGGCTGGGAGTGGCAGTCTCCCCGCCCCACGAGCTCCAGGGGTGTCCATCGCTGTGAGGAACTGGACGCTAGGCCTAGCCCTCCGCCCCGAACCCCGCTCCGCCCACGTCCCCTCCCCGCCCGCGTGCGTCGCTGCCACCGCCAGAGGAGGCGGGGCCTTGGCCCCGGCGCTCAGTCAGCCACGGTCCCAGCCTGCCCTGCGCCGGCCAACGAGAGCAAACCCAGTGACTCACCTCCGCCGCGCTAACTCCTTGCTAGCTCTCCCCTTCACACACGCTCACACCCGGCTCGAGATGGCGGCGGCTGCGGCTGCGGCGGGGGACTCAGACTCCTGGGGTGAGGAGAAGTTCCGGGGGCAGGGCCCGGGCCGCCGCAGGCCCCACGCCGAGTCAGGCACTAACGCGACTCGCTCTCTTCCGTAGACGCGGACACGTTCTCAGTGGAAGACCCGGTGCGGAAGGTGGGGGGTGGCGGTACCGCCGGCGGGGACCGCTGGGAAGGCGAGGACGAGGACGAGGACGTCAAGGTGGGTGCGGGTCGGGGGGCGGGGTCGTATAACTTCGTATAATGTATGCTATACGAAGTTATTACGGACAGTCGAGTTGCCAGAGTTCACTGCTCAAATAATACAAAATTTATCTCGAGCTCTCTCCCTCCGTAATAACTTCGTATAGCATACATTATACGAAGTTATACGAAGGACGTCAAGGTGGGTGCGGGTCGGGGCGCGGGGCAGCGCGGGAGCGGGCTGGCGCTATCGCGGGCGGGCGGACGCACTCCTGGCCCACGGGCGCCGCCCGGGCCTGCGGGCTGTGGGTCCAAGCGCGAGCGTGGGACCCGGCGGTGCCCCCTTCCCCTCTGCTCGCCGGCCATGTGGGCCCGAGACGAGCAGCGTGGCCTCCCGGACTCCCTCGCCGAGGGCGGCGGCGGCCCGGACCCCAGCACTGCTTTGAGGGTCCGCGCTCTGGCCTCGATCCCACCCGCCAACTGACGACGAGAGGTGACAGCAGTAGCTGGACTGGCCCACGTGCAAGCCTTGCTGTCCGGAGCCTCTCGCTGGAATGTGGCTAGGAAGTTGGGAATTGAGCTCCATAGCTTATCCCATATGGAAAGCTTTGAAACCCTCCTGCCTTTGGAGCTCAGGTCTGCTCAGGGCCAGTAACTCATTTGGGACCCCGAAGGCCTATTTATAGTTTGTTCGAACGGTTAGATGAGTGAAATATTTCAACCCTTTTTTCCACAAGAGACAATCCGTAGAGTGAAGTAGCTTTTAGCTCTCCCTTCCCCATCCTGTGGTAAAAAGGATGAACTGAGCACTGAGACAGCCAGCAGTTAGTGGACAGAAACCTGGGTAGTCCACATAGCGACCTGAAAAATGGAGAGTTGACAGAGTTATTCATTTACACACGAACAACGCCTAAAGAAATATTGAAGATTTGGTAGTTGTAGTAGACAGGGGACTAATGTCTTTTTTTTCCCCCTTTGCCGTGTGGACCATGTTTACTTTCGTCGTTTGTTTTTGAAAAACCCCAGGGGCTCATCATATGGCTTTAGATGACATTGACTTCTGCGTGTTTTTTAAAAAGTAACTACAAAAGTATCAAGTCCAGAATGTTACGACTCTTATTAGCAAAGTTGTCATAATCTTGTTATATTTGTGCAGATAAAGTGTTGTATGAAATGTAAAATGGTTTTTCGTGGTTTTAATTTAGTGAATGTTTTACTTTCCTCACTTACACCCTTCAAAACAAACTGAGAACTCTTTTGCTTGGGTTGAAAATATTAAGCTAGATAATCACTTATGAACTTAACAGTGCTGTTTGAATTTTCCCCTTTTCTCCTGAGTCTGATGAATTGGATATCCAATTTATCGAACAGCCTGAGGTGCAGGGGATGATTTGATTGCACACATTGGAGTTGATAAATGGGTAATACTATTACTGACTGAAGATACTTAGATGCTTCATTTACATGTTGTGCAGACATGCGAATGGGTTGTATTATCAGCATCATTACAAGACTTTAGTTACTACCTACATTGTAGCAGATTTTCAGTTTTGAGCCATGAGTTCAGATTTGCCCTTTCACTTTTTCTGTGCATACTGGAAGTGGCAGTTAAGACATCTGTTATGAAAATTGGGAGTAAGTTAACAAATGTAAAGAAAACATTAGAGAAATCAGGAAAGAAGTCTCAGAAAATGAAGTTTAAGTGGAGTGGTCTGGACTGATGTCATGAAGTAGCCTGCTTGGGACTATGGAATCTAAATGGTGTCAATCCTGGTGAATATAACCATGATCACTCAACTAATTTTGGAGATTTATAAGTTGTAAGGGACCATAAAGATCATCGTGTCCATTCACTCTTTCAGTGCAGAATTTCTTTTATATAAATAACCTATTTCTCGTACGTAAACTTAGAAGTTGAACTTGGAGCTGGGAAGCTGAACTTGTACATTATATTTCTGTGTTGAAATGTTGATTTAATTCTGTTAATTCTGTTGGGTTTCTCCAAGATTCCCAAGATACGGTATCCATGGAGTAGTTTGATTCCTTGGTTTTGGAATGAGAAAGACCTGGGTTTATATTGTTGCCTTGACATTCCTAGGTTTGTGGTCATAAACAAGTTATAGTTTCCAACCTGTAAAATGATCATCATAGGACCTACCTCATATGGTTATTTTGTGTTTTAAATAAGATAATATATCAAATACTAAGCAAGGTTGCCTAGCACTTGGAAGGTACTCAGTAAGTGTTAATTCTCTCTCACTTCATGTTGTAGTCTTAATTTGGGGGGGCTAATGGAAAATATGTTTAAGCTATTTAGATCTAGTATCTGCAGTTTATTTTGTGCCAATTTTATGACTTCCTAAGGCCAGAAGGAAATGTAAGTGTTCTCCACAGTATCTGTATAAAGTGGATTTTGTGTTTTGAATGGAGTGACCATAGTTATCAAGCAAGTTTTTGCGTGCTCAGACGTTACCAATCTATAGTGAATCGTGTAACTAAATTTCTAAATTCTGATGTTTTACTACTTAATCTTTTTGTGAGGAGATGCAAACAAGGCTTAGTTTCCATGAGGTCAAATAATCATAGTCCTTAAATAGCATAATATGTGAATTAGAAAAAAAAATGAAAGTCCTCAAAAGCTAAGTATGTAGAAACAGCATGAGTTCTTCAGTTTGTGTCAGCATCTAGTGCTTAACCTTTAAGAATATAGGCTTACTGTTATGTATGATGTTCTGGGAAATGAAAGGAAAACTCAAGTCTTTGTTATAGTAATTTTGCTACAGTAGTTTACTGTCTTTCAGTAGACCTAGTATTTTGCTGTCCTTGACTTTTCAAACAGCTGCATGGCAGTGGAAGAAGTGGACTTAAGTGAAACTGTAGAGTTGTTAATATTCATGAGGAAAAAAGTCTATGCCTTTTTCTAGTTAAAAAGATGAGAACTAGGGAGCATGCTTTCCTGTCACTCTGGCTTTATTTTATCTGATGTTGTTCTGTCCTGATGTTGTACAAAGGCAGTGGGAAGAATTTTTGACTTGGTGTATGTGACTGGAATGATGTGTGTAGGATGTGTTGACTGAGAAAGCAGTGTGTACTTATTGGAAACAGGGACAACACAACGTTCACTCCATTTTACTAGTTTCCCAGCATTTCAGTAGAACAAGTTAGAAGTTAAATTAATTCAAAGGGCGTAGAGTTTGAGGAAACTTCTAGCTTTGTTCAACCATCTCAGGCAGTATAATACTCAGAAGCATAATACTGCTTCTTTGGCAGTATTGTGGGATTTCTTAAAAAGAGATCCTACAGAACTGACTTAGTTGTAAACTGCCTGTCTCATCCTACTCTTTCACCTTCTTTTAGGATCCTATTTCAATTAATAGTTTAAATCTACTAGAGTAAGGACATTTTTTAAGCATTGGAAATAGCACTTCTGAAGAACAGGATCTGTATTTTAGAGAAATATAAGATTATTGGTAAATAATACTCAGAAGATGGGTGTTTTGCTAGAAAATGGGTATCTTGCAGAGAGACAGAGTGTATGTGTATGTGTAACTTTTTATGAAAAATTCTACACATACAGAAGTAGAAAGAAAAGTTAATAAACTCATGTTCAATTTATTTCCTCTGTGTCCCCACTTACTCCTTTCTTTCCTCAACCAGATTATTTTTTAATTTTTATTTATTTTATTTATTTTTCTTAAAGATGACTGGTAAGGGGATCTTAGCCCTGACTTGGTGTTGTCAGCACCACGCTCTCCCAAGTGAGCTAACCAGCCATCTCTATATAGGGATTCGAACCTGCGGCCTTGGTGTTATCAGCACCACACTCTCCCAAGTGAGCCACGGGCTGGCCCTCAACCAGATTTTTTTTTTTTTTCCTTTTTGTCTTTTTTCGTGACCGGCAACGGATCGCAACCCTCAGTGTCGCACCCGTACTGGACCGGGACCGGCAACGGGATCGCAACCCTTGGTGTTGCGCCCGCACCTCGCTCAGCCAGTGAGCGGCCGGTCTGTATGTGGGATCCGAACCCTCGGTGGGAGCGCCACCGGGCCAGCCCTCAACCAGATTATTTTGAAGAAAATCCCAATCACGCTGTTTCTGCTTCCTAACAATTTTTATAAAGTAGCAGGTTTTGAATTAGGACATATGTTTGTTAATGAAAAATACCTACTGTATTTGTCGTGTTGGACCATTAAGAATAAATAAGCCACTTGTTGAGTGTTCAGTGTCTTGATCCTGCTTAGCCAGGAGTTTAAAGTAGAATTGATTGATAACCTTTCCAAGTCTGAGACAGGTAGGCATTGAGATGGAACTCAGTTGAGTGCTGAGCCATTGCAGGATGTTAAAAACTTAGTAAATTGAATTTAATGAAGTAGAATTTACTAAGGCGGGTACCTTGGCTTTCAGAGACCAGCATAGTTCTGAGATGGTGGAAGAGCATTTGGGCTTCTTTTAAAAACTGAACTTTGCTGGGAAGTCTAGCCTTGCCTGAGATCTCATTGCCTCTCAGAGGAGAACTTCACAGCTTACAGAACACCAGTAAAAGACTTTTCTTTCTTTCTTTCTTTCTTTTTTTTTAAAGATGACCGGTAAGGGGATCTTAACCCTTGTCTCGGTGTTGTCAGCACCACGCTTTGTCAGCACCACGCTCAGCTTACAGAACACCAGTAAAAGACTTTTCTTTCTTTCTTTCTTTCTTTTTTTTTAAAGATGACCGGTAAGGGGATCTTAACCCTTGTCTCGGTGTTGTCAGCACCACGCTCAGCCAGTGAACTAACCGGCCATCCCTATATGGGATCCGAACCCGGGGCCTTGGTGTTATCAGCACCACACTCTCCCGAGTGAGCCACGGGAAGGCCCCAAAAGACTTTTTTTTCCAGCAAGAGATTATATTTTATTTGAACCAAATTATGTAAAGAAAAAAGGGAAGCGAGTATATGTTAGTTCCTGGGCTATTGCTGTGGGCCAGAAGAATTTTACTGCTCTTTTGAAGTGATCTATAAATATATCTTGCTTAAGTTGGAAAGCATTTTCAGTCCTAAATGTGTTCTCTCAGTGCATGTGACATTCTGTAGTTGTATATTATAAAAGTGACAGACCAGCCAACTAGTGGACACATTGTTAGAAGTAAAAAGAAAGCTGGGCTTTAAAATTTTTCTGTTTTGTTTTTAATACATAGTCACGTTCAATTGGAAAGCAGATTTTAAACTTGAAAAGCAGCCATCTCTTTCAGAGAAATGGATCAAATGACGTTGGGTGTGTATCTGCAGGGCAAGAATATAGATAAAGTATTTTATAAAACAACCTCTATTCGAAGGAAGCTAACTATTTAAGGAGATTCTTTTGGAGATAAATTGGATATTATAGTTGGAAGATTTATTGGCTACCAAAAATAATTGGGTAAGGGATTTAATTGGATATTGATAGATAGTCTCTTGAACCAAATAACCATTTAGGGCTCTTTGAAGTGAGTTATAGACTTACTCCCTATTTAAAGTGTTAATTTTATGTTTCCCTAGGAACCCTTTTTGCATTTTATCTGAATTTGTTGCCAGCATTTACAAAACCCTAGTGTTTACAGAAAATTGAGCAGAGTTTTCTGAAGCAGTGTGGCCAACATTCTACCTTACATTTACTTTTTGGGCACCTGTTATTTTATAACCAAGGAAACAAAAACTCTTTTAAGTTCCTGGGAAAAGCTATCTGGCCTTCTGTGGGATCATATCTGTTTGGAGGTGTAACCAGTCTCTTTTTGACTTTACCATAAAGTTCCCTTCTTTAGGATCTTGTTGTTGGTTTGGTATTAACTTCAGGGGAGACTTGTTGTGAGCACTTTGGGGTGACACAACGCTTGCCTTTCATGGTCATTTTATGAACTGAGGAGCAGGTGTCATGGCTCTTTCTAGGACTTGTTGATAGGAACCATTCTTTTTGCTACTAACATCATTCTGTGATGGAGTGGAGAACTTCTAGGTAGCCATATTATATCTGCATTGATGGGTGTCTGGGATAAGGTTTATGTTTTGATGGAGAAACCAGAACAGGGTTTCTCCCTGTTGGGCATACAGTTTACGTGAATGAGATACTGAGAGAGCAGTGATATGAGTGGGGTGGGGGTGATGTTTTGCAGGGAAGGAAACTGAGGAGCATCAACATTGAACAAATTGCCCTTCTGATGCATCTGTTTCTCTTTGTTGGGAGTATTGGGATGGAGCCACTTATTTTCAGCCATACTTCTCCCTTCTTGGCCTCTTAGTACCTGAGGCTTCTAGACCAGTTTCTTAAAGTTAGTAGAAAACCACCACAAGCAATTTGAGGTTTGAAGGTGGGTAACCAATATAGCTGTAGCTCAGCATATCTTCTTAGTATGTGCCATAACCCTTCTCTTTGATGAGATTTCCTGTGATCCCAAGACAGGTACCAGAACTAATGAAAGTATGAATTTTGGTGAGGAGTGGACTTAGTTCCCAGACAGTTGTTTTATACTTCAGGACTCAGGGAAGAAGTCATGTTTACTATGACACTTAAAGGAACTTTGTCCGTTCAGAACAGGTTCCGTCATTGCTTTTCACTGAGATTGTGGGACGGTTTTGTCTGGGCCTTGATTTCTTTATCTGTAAAATGGAGATAAGACCACCTTACTTACAGGACTATTGTGAGGATTAACCACACTGTTGCACAGTACCTGCTGCAAAGTAAGCACTCAGCAAATGCTGTGTATTGTTATTATTATTATCACTATTATTAAAGGGTTGTAAATATGTACCCGCTGGAAGTAAGCAAATGATCCTCCTATCTGAAGCCCTGCCTAAGTAGTATATTGCTCACAGACCCAGCTATCCTATGTTCTGTGAAGATTAAAACAATAATAACAAATGCCTGGTAGTTAACTTTTATTTTTAGCTCTCTGGTTCCTTTTGTACTATGATGTATATATAAACACTTATGCAAACCAGTGAGGTAATATAAACATTTGATGTTTAATTTCTAACTCTAATATCTTAGATATCCAAATAATGACTAGCTGGTTTGCTTTTAATCTGTTAAAACTGGCTTAAGTTGCCAAGGTAGTATGATTATAAAAATACATTTACTTTTGTACAAAGTTCCTCCCCGGCTCTGCTTGCAGACCTCATGGAAGGCTTAATAGGATGTTGGATTTTTAATTTCTTTGGTGGACTTACAATTTTTTATTAGGAATCAAGGCTTGGTGAGTTTATATACGAAGACTGATTTAGATTTATGATCTGTCTTGTTATAAAACCAGACGCTTGGTTATGTAGTTGTGGCACGTTAGTCAGCCTTTGCCTCCTTCCAGTAGCGTCAGGGCCTCCTGCTTTGCACCTGCTATCCTGTGGCTCATCTTCAAATGACATATCATAGTGTGCCTGTGGTTGTTGAGACGATGGCTACCTATGGATTAAATCCCTATTTAAGTGTAGGGATGTGTCTGTCCCTATAAACTTCAACCTTCTAAATTCAGTGGAGTCTTTAGAAAATTGTGTGTGATAATTGGTTTATTTTTAGCTCAGTAATTGAGCTAGGCATAGAAAAGACAGAGTATAAATCTATCTCAAAGTGCCCCACTCAAGTTAGGGAATGGGATCGATGAAGATGTTATCTCCCGACTCCTCTTTAATACTGGACTTAAGTGTTATATAGATTTAATTCATTAGCCAGGGTAGTGTCATATGGAATATTGCTTGAAATAAATGGACCATTGGCTAGAGTCTGGGATGCTTTTTACATTTGGGAAAGTAAGAAATATAAAGTTTTCTCAATTTTTTATTTAAAACAACTGTGAATCACTTTGAGAGGCTACTAGTTTTGGCTTGGCTATCTTGTATTTTAATTGCTAATGAATAAGCTTTTTTATGGTGTTAGATAAGTTGATATAAAGGTTCATATGGAAAAATAAACAGGTAAGAATGGCCAGGAAAACACTTAAAAACCTGAAAACCTACAAAGGGGTTTTCTGGTAAGCATCCTTCCATTCCAACTAGCCCTAGCAGACATTAAAACATACCAGAAAGCCTCTGTAATTAAAACAGTATGGTTCTGGTGCATGAAGAGACAGTAGACCAGTGGGATAAGATAGAAAGCCCAGAAGTAGGCCTGTCCAGTTAGCTCAGTTTGTTAGAGCATGGTGCTGATAATACCAAAGTCCAGATGGAGTTCAATCTCTGTACTGGCCAGCTGCACCCCCCCCCCAAAAAAAAAAAAAAAAAAAAAACCCAAAAAAAAAAAAAAAACCCCAAAAAAAAAAAAAAAACCCCAAAAAAAAAAAAAAAACCCCAAAAAAAAAAAAAAAACCCCAAAAAAAAAAAAAAAACCCCAAAAAAAAAAAAAAAACCCCAAAAAAAAAAAAAAAACCCCAAAAAAAAAAAAAAAACCCCAAAAAAAAAAAAAAAAAAAATCCCAGAAATAGATCAAGTACCTATGAAAATTTAGTATATGGTAAGTCCCAGGGCAAAGATCAAAGATGCACTTTTTAATAAATGATGCTGTGACAACCAGCTAGCCATCTGGAAAAAATAAAATTAGATCCATGTTTCATACCCTACACAAGAAAAAAAAAACTCCAAATGGATCAGGAAACTAAATGAAAAGATGATGAAACCCTACACATTCTAGAAGAAAATGTGGGTGAATTTTTTGATGTAAGAAAAGACTTTCTAACTGACTTGAAATCCAGAGGCAACAAAAGAAAAGATTGATAAATTTTACTGCATAAATTTGGTGGAGTGCATAGCACTTCTTGGGGAAACACTAGAAGCATTTCCATTAAAAGAGGAACAAGGCAAGGAAGCCCACTATCTCTGCTGCTGTTCACCATTGAACTAGAGGCTTAGCCAGTGCAATTAGGTAAGAGAAATCAATTATGAATGGTAAGAATTGGTAAAGAAGAAAAGCTATCATTTGTTTGCAGATGATATGGTAGTATACCTGGAAAACCCTAGAGAATCAGTGATAAATCTAGCTTATGTGATAAATGAATTCAGTAAGGTAACAGGATATAAAATTAACATACAAAAACAAAAGCTTTTCTATACACAAATAGTAACCATTTAGGGGACAATAATAGTTCTTAATTCTATTCACAATAGCAATATAGATTAAATACTTAGGAATAAACCTATAGAGAACCATGCAAAACTCTAAGAGGGAAACTAAAACACCTCTCCGAAAGGTATAAAAGCAGACTTGAACAAATGGAAAGATAGCTCTTGTTCTTGGCTAGGGTGGCTCAGCATCATAAAGATATCAGTTCTCCCTACATTAATGTATAAATTAAATGCGGTATCCAAAAATTACCAACAGACTTGTTTGTATCAAGTTAGATAGTTGATAATAAAGTTCACATGGAAAAGCAAACGTGCAAGAATTATTAATGGAGGTCCTTTTCTTTAGGATAACTGGGATGACGATGATGACGAAAAAAAAGAGGAAGCAGAAGTAAAACCAGGTGAGCCACTGGGGCTCCTCCATTTTTGGTTTTATGTCTTCGTGAGCATTTGGTGCTTATGTTAAGAAAAATAACAAAATGCTCACAAAATTGAAATTTTTGGTATTTAGAAACTAAGCATCCTTCCATTCCCACTTAATTCTCTTCTCCCTACATCTCTTCTCTATCCCCTCAAAACATAATCAGATTAGATACCTGCTGTTTTTCTGTTTGAGTGCTGGGTATTATTAGGAGGAGAAAGTAGCAGGTGCGGCATTATTGTTGAATGATCTCAGATCTGCCTAAAGGATGGTAGGGAAATATAAAACATGTTTAAATAATAAGGGTCAGATTAGAGAGAAGGAAGAGTCCCAGAACTTTCCCATTCTTATTTGCCAGGAAATCACCATATGTAAATGAAGCTGGGAAAGGTTTGGTCTCTTAAAGTACATAAGTGTGGTCTCTTAAAGTATGTAAGTGTCATGTCCATCTCATCTGTAAACTGGAGAATATTCACTGTAACTATGAATAAAATATTTTTTTACTTTTCAGAAGTAAAAATTTCAGAAAAGAAAAAAATAGTAGAGAAGATAAAAGAGAAAGAACGGCAACAGAAGAAAAGGCAAGAAGAAATTAAAAAGAGGGTAAGTACTATTCATTTTCTAAAATATAGAATTCTTTTTTTTCCCTTTTTTTTTTTGTCTTTTTTCGTGTCTGGCAACGGATCGCAACCCTCAGTGTCGCGTCCGTACCGGACCGGGACCGGCAACGGGATCGCAACCCTCGGTGTTGCGCCCGCATCTCGCTCAGCCAGTGAGCGGGAACTGGTCTGTATGTGGGATCCGAACCCTCGGCGGGAGCGCCGCCGCACTCCCAAGCGGCGCACTGAAGCAGTGTGCCACTGGGCCGGCCCTAAAATATAGAATTCTTACATCAATAATGGTACAGTGTCTAACAGGCTGCAGATATTACATAGCAATTTGTAGGGCTCTGTAAAGACTGTAAATGCATACCATAAGATAGGTGAATCCCAAACACATTGATTTGTGGTTTTTGCAGAAACAGAACCCAGAAGCTTTATGTTTTATAATGCGTTTTAAGTTTTCACAGACATTCAGGAACAGTCATGATTGCACAGTGACCAGTCAATGATTTTTGCCAGTGCCTCCAGTTTTTTCTAGTCATTAGTCTTTATCTGCAGTGTACATATTGAGTGAAATACAAAAAGTGTCCATACCTGTGCCATGTACTATAAAAATGTTTTTGTTCTTGATTATTTGGAACAGGATCAGGAATATTACATTAATTTATTTGCTTTTTGAATAGAAAATATGTTTACATTGTTCAAAAATCAAAACAATATTAAAAAGTATTTCCAACCCACTATTCATTTATCCTGCCCCTCTCTCTCCATCCTGCAAGTAAATATTGGCTTCTTATGTTCTCAAGGTGTCCTTTATGTATTTGGATATAACTATATATATATCTTATTCCTCCTCTTCCTTACACACAGTTTCCACCTTGCTTTTTATTTAATATATCATAGAGATCTTTCCATATCAGGTCACAGAAAGCTTTCTTATTTCTTGACTTTTTAATTAAGAAAATTTTCAAGCATAAAAGTGAGAAAATAGCATAATGAATAATACATATCACCTAAATGAGTTGTTAATGTTTTGTCATATTTGCTTCATCTATTCTTATTTTGCTAAAATATAATCAAGTAAATAACATTATGCATTTTACCTTTAAATACTTCATTATGCATCTCTGAAAAAGTAAGGATTTTTCTCACATGATTACAATAGCATTATCACACCCAATAAACGAACAATAATTTTTTAACATAATCTAATATTCTGTTTATATGCATTTTTCTAGTTGTCCCAAAATATCTTTTACTTGTGGTTTGTTCAAACAAGGACCATGCATTGCATTTGTTTGTTAATGTATCCTAAGTCTCCTAGAGTGAGTCTCCCCTCCCCTCATCCTTATTATCTAAACATCTTATTTTATATTTTTTCCCCTCCCCTCCCCCTGTCATTGACTTGTTCAGTAGACCAGGCTACTTGTATTGTAGAACATCCCACCTTCTAGATTTTTCTGATTGCTTCCTCATAGTTGCAATTTCCCGTAACTTGACATTTAAGTCTAAAAGTTTGATTAGATTCAGGTTAAGCATTTTTGGCTTGACTACTTTAGAAGTAATGCTGTGTGTTTCATATTGTATCACATCACATCACGAGTCATCTAATGTCTGTCCTATTGTTAATCATGCTAAAATTAATCACTGGGTTAAGGTGGTGACAGCCTGATCTTCTGTTATAAAATTAATGTTTTTCCTCTTGCAAGTAATACAGTTGCACATCAACTTCTTACCCAATAGTTTTAGTATCGTTGATGATCATTGCCTATTTATTTTATTAGGAATTGCAGAATGGTGATGTTTCTTATTCTCTGACTTCTGTTTATTGGCTAGCTCTTTTTTCTTATTTTTGCTGTTTGGTTACTTTGAATACGGTTTGTTCTGGAAAGGCAGAGTAAAAGCTTAATTCTTAAGCTAAATTCTTGAATTACTGATTTTCAGAGTAAGAAGAGGTTATAATAACTTCAGGTGGTGAAAAATTAAGGTTTTTCTTTTTTGAGCAAATTTATGGACTTACAAGTTTTTATAAATTTATGTGTTTTACTCAGATACAGTGATTGTTTTTTTGGTCAGATTGTCCCAACTTTGGCCAGTAGGAGTCCCTTTAAACAGATTCCTATATTCATCTGTTTGACAGAACCCAATTAGTTTTTGAAAGCTTCCTTGTTCTGGGCACAGTACATGCTACCTTGTAAACTCTTTTCCTCAGGCCTGCAATCAGCCACTATTTTAAGGTTTCGTTTTGTTTTGTTTTTAGTATTTCTGGGGTGGCCTTGCCTTCAAGACCCCTTTTCATGGACAAAGCTAGGAAGTAAACAACTGTGTGTGTGTGTGTGTGTGTAATTGTTAGGTCATAAAATATTTTCTCTTATACTGAATATCCTGGTTTCTAATAATGTTAACATAATTGTTTACTTTTTTTCACAGTACCAATATTACTACTAAAAATGTAAAACTACTGAATGAAGTTTAGGATTTCCTTGCAGTTCTTTTTGGACTTAGAATATATCCTACTAAGGATGTATAATCAAGTCCTAGGTTTTAAAATCATTTGAATATTTTCTTTTCTTTTTTTTTTTTGTCCTTTTTGAGACCGGCCGCACCGCGCTCAGCCAGTGAGCACACTGGTCATCCCTATATAGGATCTGAACCTGCGGCGGGAGCGCTGCTGCACTCCCAGCGCCGTACTCTCCCTAGTGCGCCATGGGCCTGGCCCTGAATATTTTATTTTCCCTGTCATTTTATGTCTAGTTTGATATACATTTTAGTCATTTATTTCAGCTTGTTTTCAGTTTGAGTTTTTTTCTTTTGTATTTAACTTTTTTTAAACATGAAAAATGTTCAGAAATCAAAACTATATAAAAATAGTATACTCAGAAAAGTATCAATTGCTGAGAGAAAAGATCTTAAATGTTCTCAACGCACACAAAAAAATGAGATGATGGATATGTTAATTACTTGATTTAATCATTTCACACTGTATACATGTATCAAACATTACATTATATACTATAAATATATAGTTTCTATTTTTCCTTAATAAAGTTGTGGGGGACAAAAGGTCTCAAACAGCCATTCCTATCCTCTACCCTGTTCCCTAGCACCACCTGTAAGAAACCATTTTCATTAGTTTCTGATTTATTCCTCCTCATTCTTTTCTTTGGTGGGGGGGCGGGGGGAGTTAGCTATATAATAATATTCCATACCTAGATGTACCAAGATTTATTTCACCAGTTCCCCATTGATGGACAGTTGGATTTTCTTCTCAGTCCTTTTCTTGATAAACAGTACTTCAGTGAATAACCATACCTGTATGTCATTCCTAAGGTGTGTATCCATATTTGTAAGATAAATACCCAAACATGGGATTGCTGGGTAAAGGGTAAATCACCTTTGTAGTCTTGATAAATGTTTTCAAATTGCCTTGCATGTAGGGCTGTCCAGATTTGCATTTACCAACAAAAAGTGCTTGTTTCCCCCAAGTCAGGAACATTTTGAATGGTTTTTAATAATTGATGTATTTGTATATCTAAAAATATGTATGTGTGATTCTATGGTTAGAAAAAGCAGTAGAATTTTATAAATTAGTCTAAGGAGTTGTATTGATTGGACCTTTCTTGGTCATTGAGTTTGGATTATACTTATGTTTTTATATTTTGATATTAGTTTCCAACATGAAGAAACCCAGTTTTGTGTGTATTCAGTTCATCTTAGGCCAAGCATTGAGTAAAAATATTCTCAGTTTTGATGCAGGAAATACATAATGATGTCTAGGACTACTAAGACAGTTAAGTCAAAAAATTTCCCTTTTTCTTTCTAGAAAGTATTCTGAGATTTCTTACTTTGTCATAGTAGCCTTTCTTTCTCATTTCATCTTCTCTATAAGAAATAAAATGTAATTTATTTCAGAAGCAGATTTCTGAATCAAAATCTTCAAACTGCACAGGCATGTATAACCAGTAAAGAACATAAATTCTCTTCACTTCTTCCCCCCAGTAAACATTATCAGGATTTTCTTTCATAGTAAGCTTAATACATATTTGTTGTAGAAAATTCTATCACAGTATCTAAAAAAGATACACTAAACTGGTAACTACCATCTCAGAGGAGTGGGATTGGTAAACAAGTGAACCTTCTACTATTGTGTTTTAAATTCTTTTAAATAATTACTTTTATAATTGTGCAATGTAATATAAAAAGATAAGGGAAAATGTTTTTCTAGTTTTTTAAAAACCTGTTTCTTAATGTCTACATAGTATTGTCATATGGATGTGTCATACTTCATTTAACCATTCTGCTGTTGGACATTTAGGTTGTCTCTAATAATACTCCAATGGATATCCTTGTGCTTAAATATTTGTGTCTATGTTAAGTTTCTTAATATAAATACCTAAAAGTGGAATTACTTGATTAAAGCATATAAAAATATTTTAGGACTTGATACATATTATGAAGTTGCCCTGAAAAGGTTGTTCCAATATGGTCTTTGTAGCAGTATATGAGAGTGCCATTTTCATCTTGCCCACAGTCTTAATTCCTTATTTGTGAAGAACTTTAGAAATAACTCCAGTTTTCCTGCGTTCAAGTCTCAGCTCTGTCACATTACCAACTACACCTGTTATTGTGGGCAGGTTGTTTAACCTCTCTGGGTCTATATTTTTTATTTGTAAAATTGGGATAAGATTATCTACAGTGTTTAGAGTGCCTGAAATACAGTAATCACTTTTATAAGTGTTTGCTATTATTTATAGGTATATGTGCTTTTAAAAAAAAATTCATACAATACAGGCTGGTCGGTTAGGTCAGTTGGTTAGAGAGTGGTGTTATAATGACACCAAGGTCAAGGGTTCAGATCCCCATACTGGCCAGCTGCCTAAAAAAGAAAAAAATTCATACATACAGTACAGAAATTTACTGGTTCCATCATAATCCAAGCTCTTTTAAAACTTCTTTTCTGTCTC
Organism: Galeopterus variegatus; assembly: GCF_000696425.1. Taxonomy (NCBI): domain Eukaryota; kingdom Metazoa; phylum Chordata; class Mammalia; order Dermoptera; family Cynocephalidae; genus Galeopterus; species Galeopterus variegatus. Next base: position 24,635 of record NW_007727108.1, on the reverse strand, counting down.
ATTTTAGTTAGAAGAACCTGAAGAACCTAAAGTGCTAACACCAGAAGAACAATTAGCAGATAAACTGCGGCTAAAGAAATTACAGGAAGAGTCAGACCTTGAATTAGCAAAGGAAACTTTTGGTAAGATGGGGGGTGCAGGGCCGGCCTGGTGGCGCACTGGAGAGTGCGCCGCTTGGGAGCGCAGCAGCGCTCCCACCGAGGGTTCGGATCCCATGTGGAGACCGGTTCCCACTCACTGGTTGAGTGTGGTGTGGGCGCAACACCGAGGATTGCGATCCCATTGCTGGTCCCCGGTACGGGCGTGACGAGGGTTGCGATCCCCTTTACCGGTCAGTAAAAAAAAAGGAAAAAAAAAAAAAAGATGGGGGGTGCAATTGCATTGCAATATTGAACTATTCCAGGTGAAAGCTCCAGAAAGCTTATTAGTTAGGGAAGTCCAGAAAACATCTCCCCTGTAAAAAAGAAACACGATACTGGCTTATTTAGATGTTAGAAAGCAGTTTTGTTTTTTTTTTTGTCTTTTTCCATGTCTGGCAACGGGATCGCAGCCCTCGGTGTTGCTCCCGCGCCTCGCTCAGCCAGTGAGCGGGAACCGGTCTGTATGTGGGATCCGAACCCTCGGCGGGAGCGCCGCCACACTTCCCAAGTGGCGCACTATAGCAGTGCGCCACCGGGCCGGCCCCTAGAAAGCAGTTTTTAATCTCTGTATATTTGAGATTTCATTACTTGAGAAGGTAGAGTAAGATACATGTTCAGATTTTTGAATAATTGTTTTGAGTATCAAGTAAAAGATTAAGATCAAAAGTCACTGGACCCAAATAAGGTACACTGCTGCCTAGAATATATTTATCAGCTGGATGAAATGTGAGGTCTGTAGCTTTGAAATTTAAATTTTGAACTGACTATAGGGCTGTCCTGTTTTCTTCAGTCCAGATAAGACTTAGATAGTAGGATGCTGGTCCAGGTGCAGCATTCAGCTTTGACTATGCCTTCTTGTGCTCGGGGTTGTTTCTTTCTGAGATCCTTCTTTGCCCTCACCAAGCCCTATCTTTAGAGGGCCTCTATTTCTGGGTGCTGTACCTGCAGCTCTGGTTAGTGCATGAAATAAATGTGCAGGATCCTGTAAACAGATAAATTCATAGTGTTCTCAGGGGTGAGTTACATGGCATAGAGGGTAGAGTAAAAGACACAGCCAGATAAATGGTTAACCCCCTTACTTCATTTAACCAAGTTTGTTGTTGTTACCAATTGAGTACTTTTCAGAGTAGATCATGTTGAAACATTGAATTACTTTGAAATTGAACTGTATAGCCTAGAAGAATCTAGTTATTCTGATTTTTCCCCCACCCTTCCTCTTCTCTAAAATGGATCAAGCAGGCTGACTGTAGTGATTGTTCCTTAGCGAAGTATGACCTTATCTTGTAGTGGGTGGGTCTCTAGCAGTCTCAGGGGTGGCTGTGGATGTCCCTGTGCACCAGAGTATGTTTGGCAGATCTAAATAGCACTCATCTAATTATAGAGAGCACTTGGCTATTATTACATGTCTTTATGGGATGGTTAAAAACTACCCATTTGTTTATTAAAGAGGTGTGTTTTTACCATGAAGTGGTTTTAAAAAAAAGGGTGGGTTTATGCCATGTGCATAAAGCCTAGGATGGGACATCAGTTACAGATTAAAAGGTGAAAACATTATGCATTTATACAGTCATTGTTTGGTTAATAGGATTTTACTGTTGTGTTTCTCATACTAAAATACTGAATACATGATACTGTTAACAAATAATTTATTTGACACTGAGGATACAGAAGCATACTTGTCTCTTAACCTAGAAGAACTCTTTTAGGCCAAATTAATTTTTCTACTGGGGTTTAACACATGGTTTACCCCTGCTTTTAGTTCCTGGAGTTAGCTGGATACTTTCACAGGATCCATCTTTGTTTCCTGTGTTTTTTTCCCTCTCTCCCCACTTTACTGTGGGCTGTTCTTGGACAAACCCTTTAAGAGCATCCCTTTTGTGCCATGGACTCCTTTGGCAGATGATGAAGCCTATGGGCCTTAATATATTGTTTTTAAATGAATAAAATACATAGGATTTTATTTACAAAGGAAATCTATTATATTGAAATAGGTATCAAAATACTAAAATAACATTTGTGGTACAGAATTATGTGCTTCTTTATTAATGCATTAAATTAAATAAGATCTATTGGCAGGTCTAATAAGTAATGTAACTTGAAAGTAATGATGACTGAACAATGGCAAGATATCTGCAACAACTGTAATGTTATATGAAAGTATTTGTGGTCCTATTGGCAAGTCAGGTTTTGCTAATATGTGATTTGTTGCCTTTAATAAAAATGGAAGGAAATGCTAAATTAGAGGTTAGTAAAAATAAACATGTAATTTTTTTTTCTCGTTCAAATTCACAGACCCCCTGAATTCTGTCCAAGGACTCCAGTGGATCCAGGTTAAGAATCTTTGCTATAGAGTGAAATAACAGGGTTTTTCAGATAGCTACTCGGTTTATAAAATTAAAAAAAAAAAAAAAAAAACTTCCTGATATTTTCAGTGCTGCTTTTCTCCAACAGGTGTTAATAATAATTCAGTTTTTGGAATAGATGCCATGAACCCATCTTCAAGAGATGACTTCACAGAGTTTGGAAGGTTACTAAAAGATAAAATTACGCAGTATGAAAAGTCACTATATTATGCCAGTTTTTTGGAAGCCTTAGTTCGAGATGTGTGTATTTCATGTAAGTAATTCTAATCTCTAGTCCCTTGGGTAGATTTCAATAAGGACACCATACTCAGGAGGATGGAGGTTGGTTGGTTTTTGCTCTTTAGCAATTACCTTGGGAATGTTGTTCTGCAAATATAAAAGTTTAAGTTTTGGGTTTTTTTGTAGGGGAGGCTGCCTTCTTAATTGTTTTATAGTGGCTTCCCAAAGAAACATCTGGGCTTGTCAGCAAGGTAGCCAGTAAAACACTGGCTTATATTTTTTATCTAATTATCCCTTGAAAGGGGCTAGAAAGTGAATTTTGAGGGAAGTGATCTCTGGGCTTATAGGATTTTAGAGTGGAGTGAGATTTCAGTGACTGTTTATTTTAAAATTAGAAAGCCTGAGACAAGGTGTAAGCTGTTCAGTACAGCTGGCACCTATTCTCTGGGTCCATGGCTGTGGTGTCACACCCTGAGAGGAGTCATACATTTCAGGGGAGTGACAACCATGGGTGGTGTAGCACTAATATGGAAGGGACTGGTTTTGCTGGTATTTGCTGTTTTTAAGAGTGTGAAAAAGGAATCCTACACAGTGAATTTTAAATTGGGTTTTCTCTGAGAAATTATCACTAAGCTGGAGGATTCTAAATTTGATCAGTGATATACCCAGAGCTGGTATTTTATTCTGCATGTACTATTTTCCTGTATTTGGAGGTGCTTTCTAACCAAAACTGAACACTTTTTTTTTTTTTTTAAAGATGACCGGTAAGGGGATCTTAACCCTTGACTTGGTGTTGTCAGCACCACACTCTCCCGAGTGAGCCACAGGCCAGTCCAAAAAACTGAACACTTTCTGATAACTAAAAACTGGTGTCTCTTTTTTTCCTTTTTGTCTTTTTTCGTGACCGGCAACGGATCGCAACCCTCAGTGTCGCGGACCGGCAACGGGAGCGCAACCCTCGGTGTTGCGCCCGCACCTCGCTCAGCCACTGAGCGGCCGGTCTGTATGTGGGATCCAAACCCTCGGCGGGAGCGCCGCCGCGCTCCCAAGCGGCGCACTGTAGCAGTGCACTGTAGCAGTGTGCCACTGGGCCGGCCCAAAACTGGTGTCTCTTTCCAGCTCCATATTTTTATAAGAATGGGAGGATATGTTGTCCACTAAACAGACCTTTCTCTTGGCAGGACAGTGAGATAGTCACTGTTTTTATTCTAGTTCCTGTGCTAGAAAATGGAGACATCATGGGGTAGGGGATTCGTCATTCAATGTTTGTTCACCTGTTCCACACTGAGCATCAAGGATGTGTTATGGAAGGGCATGGTTATCCTCCTCTGTGTGCTTAGACTTTGTAATAAGGAAAGATCTTTATATGAGCTCTAAAGATACTTAGTTTCTATTTGGTGTAGCAATGGTGTGTTGGTGATTACAGGTCATTATAAAGCTAAATTTTTGTTGCTGAGTTTACCATTTTTTTAGTGAGTTCTTATTTGTGAGCTTAGTCATAGACTGAATGATTCTTTACCACCTATGTCTTAAAAAGGAAAATTCATAGTCATTTCAAAGTTACTGAAGTTTAATGATGGACAAATTAGATTTCTCATAAAATACTTTTGGAAAGATGTATATTTTGCTTTTACTTATTTTTCAAAATGTTTAAAAATTAAAGTTTAGTGGTATGACTTTTTTTTTAGTGGAAATTGATGACTTGAAAAAGATTACCAATTCATTGACTGTGCTTTGCAGTGAAAAACAGAAGCAAGAAAAGGTAAGAGCAAGCTGTGCAGGGAAATATGTATTACATCAGGATGGGGGGTTGTAGGCAGAATATTCTCAACAAATGTAGTAGGAGCCTATCCTAAGGAACTTAAAAGTCAAGCAGTTCACCAATACCATTTAAGTTGGAATAGAGTGTGGGTGCTATTACTGTCCCTTTGTTTATAGACACGTTCACGTTCCTCTTTTCTGAGTTAATAGAAATTGCTGTAGGTTAGGCTTGGGATCTCCCTTAGAGAACTACATTTTTTCTGGGATCAGGGGCTTTGGTGTCTCTATGAGGGTTGCTGGACCAGATAAGATGCCCACAGCAGATAAAGTCTCATGAATTAACTCTCTTTCATCTATAGCAAAGCAAAGCCAAAAAGAAGAAGAAAGGTGTGGTTCCTGGAGGGGGATTAAAGGCCACCATGAAAGACGATCTGGCAGATTATGGTGGTTATGATGGAGGATATGTACAAGACTATGAAGACTTCATGTGACATTTTATCTTCTTTTGGTGTCTTCTTTCTGTTGCCCACAATCCCTTCAACATGTAGCACAACTTCCTTTCCTTTCAGTTCTGCCAAATGCTACAATCAGAAGTGCAGTATCTTTTGTGCTGGTTATTTAACCCCTTGACACTTAGGTGCTAACGTGCAAATGAGGGAACTTGGATCTTGCTGCCAAGGGGTTAAAATCGGGAACCTCAGTTGCTACTAAATCATAGTTAAAAAAAAAAAAGAAAAAGCCTAATAATGTTGTCATTGTTGCTATCTGATTCCACAGCAGCAGTCATTAAATTGGAAACAAAGGTTGCAACATGACAAAAAATTGTGTAGTATTTACCAGCACCATTCAGTAATACAGCCTTAACCATACCTCCTTGAACTACTTCATAACTTGTCAAGAAAAGCAGTTTGCAGCAGGGGCATGTGGTGTGCACCTAGTATTAAAATTGCTTTGTCTTAAAATTGAGTGTGAGGATATTAAAAAATACATTGTGAAGAAGACTGCTTATCTCAGAGTGAAGATACTGCAGCTGAAAAGCACTAGGTTTGATACTCAAAAATTAAATGACCAAAACTCTCCAACTGCGAAGTTGAAGAAGTTAAATCACTCCATTACTGCATTACAAGTTGTGGAATCTCTGGAGTGCATAGACTGTCTAGTTTTTATTTATCAGACTATTTCTACTAATGGAGTGCTTCAGATGGGGGAGGGAAACTCTTTACCTGTTTTTATTTGCCTGATTTGAGTGTGTGAGAAACAAATCTCCTAGGCTGCAATGGAACAACTTTAACAGGGTTTTGGCATTTCCTTTCCTTTATAAAACATGCTCAGCAAACTGCACCAGTTAATTACAGTTTGGTAAATTGTTATGTTAACAATTATGACATCTGCAATGTTTTATAAAGTAACTAATTTAATAAAATCACTATTGTGAGGACTTAAATTTTGTGTTACTGCCCAAGAGATATTTTTGGAGAGTATAGAACACAGCTCTCTTGGGATAGAGATCTCTATATACTTACTAAAGCTTAGTAAATGCTTGACATAGTTATAGCATTAAAAATGAATGATTTGCCAGGTCCTTGATAGTGTCACCACAGAGCAACAAAAATGTATGGCTGCCTTCCTCCTTTTATTTATTTGGGGAATTTATTTTGTTGTTTAGATACTAAGGCCTTAAGTGAGTACCTAGAAGAACTATTTATTTGGAGTAACTGAGCCTATAATTTAGGTTACAGCTGTAAGCACAGTCTGGGGGATCTTTGTTATTATATAGCTTCTCCTAAGTGATTTAACCAAATTTGTGGTTAGTCTTTTTTTTCTTAATTGTCACAACCAGAAGTAGGGGCAGAACAAAAAAATATTATTTTTAATTTCTCTTATATAGGAAATAAGAACATCAATGCTCTGTAGACTATTAAGTGGAAAACCATCTAAACAATTTTTGAGAGATTAACAGAAAGCAGTGACTACATAGCAATAACCACAGTAAATAAAGATTGTTTTAAGGCAGACAAGGGCTAAGATTTCCTTAGCAGTAATAATGACATACACTGAATTTAAAATCTATTTTATTATCAAAAGACCAGTTTCTAACAAATTAAAATGTATCACCTGTTTCTTAATTGTGCAAATAATATTAAATTTCTTTGAAACTGGAATCTGCAGACACAGGTATTCTTTAATTGTTATTGTATCATCTCCTAATGTAGAAGCCATCAGAGGAAGAGGAAGCTTTTGCTCTTAATACGAGTATCCACATAAAATGGTATAGAAGAACAATCACTTTTAAATAGGAATTTTCTTGTGAAAAATCTCTCATTCTTTACCCACCACCCACAAAGGACTGATCCAGTACAGTCTTAGGCATTTTTTTTTTTTTTTTAAACTTGGACAACATATATTCCCAATGCATTGTTCTACTCTGACTGGGGACATCAGTCAGAACCTCATATTAGTACAAGAAAAGAGGCACCTATGAAAATCATCTAGCTTGACAGCATGTCCTTTAGACAGCAACCTGTCTGAGGGTCCTTCAGAAGCACACTTACAATTTCATAAAATTTGTGTTCATATGCCAACTTGTAATATAGGTAGACATCTTCACAATATGTGAGTAACTTCTTCAGGTTTTCCGTGACCACGTCAGTAGGCTGATGTTGTTTATATCTAGGCAAAGACACAAGAAATTACAGGTTAAGATATCTAGTGTGAGGGCTGTTAGGTCTGACAGCACTACCTACAGGGGAGATGGTGCTGGAGTCTGGGAAAATATCTCAGACTAGTATAGGGGGTGTTTGATAAACAAATTATTTCATTAGAAACGAGTATGTTAATACTCACCTTAATTAGAATAAGTTTAGCATTCCAAAGGGAACCTCTGATATTTAGGGTTTTGGGCACCTCACTCAAGCTGAGTAGCTATTTTCCCATTTTAAGTACAAAGCACCATAAGCAAACGGTTTTCGTTCATCTGTTTGCATAAATCTATTAAAAGCCCTCTTCCTTCTGGGGATTCTTGACATCTCTTTGCCATTTTAAACAGAGGGGTAGCTAAAGTTTTGTTGTACTTAGCCATAAAATTCTTGTTTCTGTCTCACCTCAAAGCAGAGGCAAGGAGAAATGCTTATAGTCAAATTTTAATACTTACTTTTTTGAAATCTCTTCAAATATGCTGGATCTTAATAACCTTTGCTGCTTAAATTCTTCCAAGTAATTAAAGTCACCTTTAAGAATCACTTGTTGGTATAGGATTTCAGCCCAATCTGGAACAAAGTCATAGGCCTCAGCGACAATAGAAGCCTTAAAAGGATGAAGTGTCCATACCGGCCAGCCACCAAAACCAAAAAGGATAGAAGTGAAGGATACCATCAGAACCCAGTTGATGTTAAACTGAAGGCAAAATCTTCTAGAAAACAATACTATATACACTCATATAATGAATATGATCATTACCAATTATGTTAAAAGGTTCTAGCTATCTGAAATGATGAAAAGCCTGGTGTTAAGTTTGGCATTTCCCGTCCCATAACCCCCAAATACCGTCCTTCAGTGTTTTTAATCTTCCTCACAGTGGATTAATAAAACTGCTGACCATGAATAACTGTATTCCCACTACCTCATCTGTATGAGAAGAGTGAAAGGGCTGATTCCCTGATAACAATCTCTGTTCATTAAAGGGGTAGAACCAATCTCCTAGCAGCCCTAACTCCCCAAGATAACTTGGGTGCATCATTCTATAAATGCAGGGGCTAAGAGATTTGTGCAGGGGTATTACTCTGAACAGTCTAAGGGGCCAAAGGTGTCTGCCTCTCTGCTGACCTAATAGTATGGAGAAAATGAGACCATACTGTCTCACTGTACTGTAACCTCTGCCCAAATATGCTAGTGAGAATTACACCAAATTGCCTCTCAGCATGGTAGTACCACACAGCTAAGTCAGATGAACTGGACTGTCCTGATTCTGTCACAAGCTCTAAGACCTTAGGCAAATCACTCAACCTCTGGTTCCAATGAGTGAGACAGCAAGAGAGGATGCTGGTGACCATGCTGGCTAGTTTCCTTTCTTGCTCACCTGGTAGAACCGAGATAAGGCCATGATGCAGTCCATCAGCCTGTGGCGGCCCAAGTTGATGAGCATTGTGTTCTGGCCAGTGTTTAGAAAGTGAATCTGTAGTGTTATCAACTTGGTGAGCCGGTGACAGTGCAGGGCCTGTCGCACACAGGAGTCCTAAAGGACAAGGTTAGAAGGAGACAGCACAGTCAGAGACTCTGCTGCCACCATCTCCTGTGAGCCCTCCAACAACCGTATTTACCCCTTCTGGCCCTGGCTGGCCGGCCCATGATGCCCTCCTCTTTCACTTGGAAGAGCCCAGGGGAAGAGATAAGTCCTACTGCAGACACCAAGTCCCAAGGCCAGTCTGGAGTACGACTCTCCATGGTTACCTTGGCATAACTCTCTGCTGCATCCAGCATCAGAGTCAGGGCCTTCAGCAGTAGCTGCTTCAGCTGGTGCCCATCCTTGAGATTGTCCTCTGCAGAGGAATAAAGGAGACTTGCTGAGTTTCCTGACTCCCAAGGCAGGCTGTTCTCACCCCACTCATAGTGATTGGTGGGTTGGAATAGAAACAACCCAGCCATGTTCACAGTGAGACAGGTATATCTCACTCAGGTGAAGGATTTGGGACCAGAAATGCATGCTTATTTTAACTTCACTCTGAAGTAGGATTCAGTGCACCCTCTAGTTCCTCATTTCCCTCTGAAACATCAAAGGCAGTTTACATGGCATCATCATGAACATTAGTCCTGATGGATAATACGGTAGATGCTGGATGCACAGAATACAGGTCCCAAGAGTGCAATCCCAAGGTGCAAATGTCTTCCAAGTCCCCATATCTCCTATCTGCTCAGCTGGGTCCCCCACTAAGTGACTAATAACTACCTAAGCTTTTAACAGCCAATCTCATGGGCTCTTGTCCTTAGCCCTAAGAACTCTCCAGCTAGCAGTACTGCTCTGGGGTGACCTCACTCACCCCAAGGCTGAGACTCAATCAATTTCAACTGGATGCAGGCAGCTGCCTCATGGTTCTCTCCTATCTCCCGGCACATGCTGAAGCACAGGGCAATCATGTTGTGCTTCTCACTGTCTCCAGGATGGCAGCGTTTGATGTAGTCCAGCAGGGCTGTCTTCAGGGTACCACTCTGCTCAGGAAAAACGGGAATAATATCAGGGTCTCAACCAGGGACTGCAGGAAGGACTGGCTGAGTCCCTTTGTTCTGGAAGTTCCTTAAAAACTCCCAAGAAAATGGTAAAGATTAGCAAAAACAAAAATGAATACAAAAGTTTATGCTATCCCAAGTATAAGGAAAGAGGCATGTCCTTTTTGCTGTTGGGAGTGTGAATGGTAAACCTTTCAGAAGGGAGAAGGCTTAAAAATATGCACATATACACTGATCTAACAATTTGATTTTTAAGAATCTGTCCATAAAGGCAGAAAAGTGCTAAGATGAATGTAACAAGGATAGTTAATAGCAAACAATACAGATGTCCAAAATAAGGGCTAAGAGAATACCATGTAGCCATTAAAACTGATGTAGATGACCATCTGTTGATTTGGAAAATAGTCATGACACACGTGTTAAGTGAGAAAACTTGCTATTTCACATCTTCACAGCATAATATAAGTTTTGTTAAAATATATAAGTATGTATATATGTTTCTGGGTACATGTGCAAAGAAAGGGCTTATACCAAATTGTTAGCAGTGGCTGTCAGCAGATGGTGGATAAACACTGAAGGCTTTCTTCTGTGTTGTTCTGTTTTCCAAGTGTCTATCATGGAATGTGCATTAGTTTTGTAATCAGAAAAAAAAATTATTAAAAGACTATTTAAATGCAGAAGTAAAACTGCCTCAAAAACAATTTAAAAAACCCTCTGGGGGATCTTGAAAAACACACCTATGTCTAGAACTTGCTCCTCTCCTGATGACTGGACTGGTATGTCCTGAAACTGGCACAACATTAAAGAGACACTTTTTCTGCTTTGTCTCTTAACCCTGCTTGGCAGGGCCCAGGTTCCCAGAAGCCAAAAGTGCACTTCAATTTTTAACTCTTCAGATCTTCAGAGGTGAAATGAGCAGAAGCAATGAATCAGCCAAACAAATGATTTGGAAACAGAGGCTCTGTGAGTGACATGCCAGGTGTCACAAAGCATGTTGAGGACAAAAAGGCTCCCAGAGCCCACAGACCTCAGTAGGTCAGGCCTTTGCTTCCAAGCCTCCATCCTGGTCATCACCATCAATGGCTCCACAGCTTTTCTGGCCCAGTCCCTTGCACCTACTCCCTAACTTGGCTCATAGCAACCTACTTTTTATGGTTCTCTGAAAACTCTCCACTCTAAAAATCCTCAGACACAGCCTCAGCTGGACCATCCATTTCAGCATGGCTCTCAAGAAGGGCTTTTGCCCTTGCTGGAACAGGCATTTAAGAGAGGAGAAGCAGATGATGGAGGCTGAGGTGGGGAGGACAAACTCATTTTCTTAAATATTTAGCATCTGTATAATCACCACCTGGTCTGAACTCTATCATCTTAAGCCTCTGGTTATAGTATGTTTCCCATAGAGGTCCCTAATTCCCTCCCTCCACATCCCAGGGATCCACCCTGACTAAGATTCCTGAATGTCAGTAGTACAGGTCATTCTGAAGCTCATTACTTTACACCTACCGGATCCAACTTCTTCCTCATCAGCACTTCAAAGTAGTGCTTTTTATACAGCAAATCAAATATGTATGTCATCTCGTTGTACCTTCCAATGCCAGTGAGGAGACGTACCTAAGGAGGGGAAAGGCAGCCAGCATCAGCATCACCTGGTGTTCTTTGGGCCAGACCACTACCCTCCAGCAATAGGGTTGCTTTCAGATGCTAAACTCCAGGGGGAGAAGGGCTAATGGCTAGGCTGCCATGCTTAGCACCATCCTATGTATCCAAAAGTGGACCTCCTCTGGAGGATTCAGAAATGCCAGTCATTGGGACACCACTGACTGTTCCTCTCCTCTGTTGTCTGTAAATGTGACTATCAAATGCTAAAGTGCCATTCTCTTGGGCAGGCCCGCTTCTTCCCACCACTGCTATTACAGTGCCCAATGGCTTGCTCAGCCACTCAGGTAGGTCAGCTTCAAGCCCAGAGAATTTGGGGAGGCACACGAGGCTTGAGTTGTCAACTCATTTCAATTCAGAGGTAATAGGAAGGTCTGAACCTTGTTTTGGGGAGAAATGCAGCTGTTTTACCCCTCTAGAAAAGCTAACTGCCCTGGCAAGGGGATGTGATAGCCCTGGAACATGGCAGGGATTCTCTTCCTTCCTACTCCTTAGGAGCAGTCTCTGATTCTGACAGAAATTATAACCTGGAGCAGAGGGTTGGGTTACCCAGCCAACTATCAAATAGGTAGTGGTATCTAGATGGGCAGCATTCCCTTAGCCCACATCAGCACTAAGCTGGCCCCCAGCCTATTTGCTCCTCTCAGGATCAAGGGTGGGGATGAGGGGGCTACTTACCACCAGTCCATACTCCTCACTGGGAGCCAAGTGGTTATCTGTGAGCATCCGGGCAGCCTGCAGGACTTGGATGATACCCTCCATGTGGCATGTCAGGGTGAAGCAGTGATGGGCCAGGATCAAGAGCTCTGTGGCTGGGTGGGTAAGGTACTGGTTAAGACAGGGTTGTAAACCCTGGCTACCTAGTGTCCACCTCTACCTGGCAGGAGGGTGAAGGGGCCTGGTAGAGAAGTTGCCTGTCTGGAGAGGGCTCTCCCACCAGTCGTCTGAGGCCCCTGACCTCATCAGCTCTAGCTCTGGGAAAGCCCCCTGATGATATCTGAATTCTCTCAGTGATAGCACAGGGATTAACTCTATCCTCAAATATAGTCATGTAGGGCCCACCATCTCCAAAAGGCCCAACAAATGAGAACAAGGGACATTTGCCTTCTAGAAATGGAAAAACTTTCTGCAGACAAACTGATGGAGTTCCTGCCAACATGAATCCAAGGGCATTCTCTGCTTTTATCTCAGTGGAAGGTCTTAGGGCCTAATAAAGTGCCATTTGGTGTTCTGGCTTTCTAGATTGGTGAAAGAGTTGACTATATACAGATTTAAAACTACTACACAAATCACTGTAAGCAGAATTAAAAGGCAAAGTGGGAAAAATATTTGCAATGTAGAGGATTGAAAAAGGTTTCCCCCAACCTTAATACATGCTGTGCCCTCTGGGCTTTTGCATCTGCAGGGTCCTCCCCAAATCTACTGACTACTGAGCACCCCTGACAACTAATCCTTCAGTCCTTACCATGGGCATTTGCTTTAGAAATCCTTCTTGACCCCATCAATCTGTCTCTTAATGTGTACAAAGACTTTAGTCTGTGAGCTCCAGGGACTGCTATTAACTTGTTCCCCATGTCCCAGGTGCTTAGAGTGCCCAGCCCACAGATAGTACTCAGTAAATATTATTGAACTGGACTGGAAAAAGATACAGAAGGCCATCTTAAAAATGAAACTTTTCCCTGTACCAGCCAGCTGCTGGGAAAAAAAATAAAAAAGAAACTCTTCAACTTTTAAAAAATCTCCATTAATTTGTTCACTAAACATCAGTAAAATGCCTTTTGGGGGTCCATCAAATTTGCAAAGTGGAATGGGTTCCAGGAAATGATATTCACACACTGCTTAAATGGGAATAGGAAGTGATTTCTTTTTTTCTAGAGTGAAACTTGGAGTTACATATATTTAAGGCTTCTGACTTACTCAGAAGCCTTAAAAATGGGCCTATCCTTGAATCAGGAAATTAACTTGGGGAAATAATCATGGATGCCCCAGAGATTTGCCTATAAGGATGTTCATGAGAGTGTTTAAAACAGCAAAGATTGGAAGCAATCTAAAGGTCTCGCAAGAGCATAAAATTCTTAATTACATATAAGAGAAATACTGTGTAACCATTAAAAATTATATTGAAGAATATTCAATGTCGTGAAAAATGTTGGCAGCATATTCATAAAATAAAAAATTATAAACAATATACACAGTATAATGCCATTTTTGAAAAAAGAAAACCATAGTCATGCATAGAAAAAGATCAGACACACTACTGAATGCCTGTAACAAGCTAGACATGGAAAATGAGCAGGCTTTGAAAGCACACAGACTAGGTTCAAATACCAACTGCCACTTAACAGCAATAAATCAACTTCTCTAAGCTTCAGTTTCCTCCCTTCTAAAATGGGGACAATAATATCCACCTTGCAGGGTAATAAAAGAGTAAAATAAGATAAAGTATGTCAAGTGATTAAAGATTACCTCCTTTCTGTGTGATTTTAAATTTGGGGGTACTTTTCCATACTTTCTAAGTTTTCTTCAGTGAACTTAAGGCTTTCTAACAAGAAGGTATAACCCATGCTGAGAGCTAGGTATCCAGAACAGGAACAAGGACCCAAATCAAGTTTTGGAGAGATTGACTGAAGGAGACTTGTTTAGGCTCAACACATGTAAGAAAAAGGCCAAGGACTTACTGCAAGACAATTCCCCACGGGGAACGGAGGAAATCTTATCCAACAACTTCATGCCTACCAATGTGCGGTCTTGACAGAGAGTGGTCAGCTGAAGAAATGTCTGGCTTTCTTCTGTTGGGCTGAACGTCTGCTTATGTCCTGTACAGAAAAATGTGGAGACGGGCACTGGTTTTGCCATGAGGGAGTTGGGAGAAGGACAAAAGCACTATGCCAGGAGGTCCATTCTGCCCTGGTTTGGGCATCAGGAGGTAATGCTGATGAAGCAGCCTCTGCATCTCTCCCCTTGCTGAGCTTAGAAACCTTGACCTAGTAGTCATCTTACAGGACATAAGGAGTTCTTTAGCTCAGATAAAGGCACAACTACACTAAGCATAATAATAAAATAAAGAGCAACAACAACAAAATAAATGCAGTAAGTGTAATCTGGAAACGAGAGGGCAATATACAGGCGGTATATGAGCATAACATCTAAATCCTTAGCACTGGGAACTTGAGAATGCTGTCTGAGTGGTTGGAGAGGCCTACAGGGCAGGGGCAGGACACCTGTTCCCTCTGATGGAGTCAGCAGCTCCCGTGTCACCTCTTCAGCCACGAGTTCGGCCACAGTATCTGGCTTCAGGCCCTGGGTGCTGATGAAGGCCTGTGCTCGTTTGCATCGGTCAGGCTGCTGAGAGGCCAAGATTGCCCGGAGCATGGCCTCACCATCCTGGGCAGCAACATCTGTGTAGGAACAGCCTAACTCCTGAAAGGAAAGCAAAGCCAGTCAAAGCTATTTTTAGAAGCCAGGAAAAAGCAAAAGACAGCCCTTTCTGAAATCTGATGTGGACAGGCTCCATTGTCTTCTGAGCTTAAAGATTCCTCACCCTGAGCAGAAACCTTAGAAGAAGCAAGTACTTACTATTTTTTAACACTTTCTATCATTTCACCAAAGCCAAATCCAAGCAAAAGAAAGGCTTGTCTTCAGAAAGCATCAGGTGACTATCTCTTGTTGAACACTGATCTTTTCAAACATTATGAAATGTGAAGAAAGCTGAATAAAATGCAAGATCCCCTTCTTTATTTTTCCCACAACAACAACAAAACCCTCAGTTTCTAAAGAAGTTGCTCGGGCTGGCCCGTGGCTCACTTGGGAGAATGTGGTGCTGATAACACCAAGGCCACGGGTTCGGATCCCATATAGGGATGGCCGGTTGCTCACTGGGTGGGTGTGGCACTGACATACCAGGTCAAGGGTTAAGATCCCCTTACCAGTCATCTTCTAAAAAAAAAATAGAGAAGTTGCTGAATCTTTTCCAAGACAAAGGGCTTTAACACTCAGCTTTATTTCTCTCATGCTCTTCCACTTCTAGTCTGTTTTTCTCTTTCAACCAGCACAAGGTCTGGCTGCTCTGACTCCTGTCTTTATAATCTTTGCATTCCATATGGAATGCTCCAAACAATTATGAAAATGAATCTAAGATATTAGGTCTAGAAGGGACTCTCATAGTCAAATCATTAATAGATGAAGAACCAGGGGCCCAGAGAAGTGAAATGTCTGGCCCTAGCTTTATGGCTGTCTGAGCTGCACCCAGGGATCAAGACATCCTGACACTTGGCCTGGTGTCCTCCCCCCTATTCCCCAAAGATGGACTTATAGGGGCCTACACCTGACAAGAGCTCTACTCCCAAGTCATGATCATTATCTGAAGGGCTGACCTGGCAATGTCCAAAATCTACTTCCAACTTCCCACTTCCCTCCCTCTTGAAGGGAGCTTCCTGTGGAGGCCCCACCCTTTGGCACATACCTTGGCAAGTTCATACAGACAGAGGACCTGCCGGCAATAGTTCTTTCCATGGAGGCATTTGCTTGTCAAAGTTTCCAGATTAGTCACCACATCATCACTGGGGGGCACCATCACAAACGACTGACTATCCAAACTTGAACCTGGAAGCAAATACATGTCTGAGGGGGATTCTAAGCTAGCAGGTTAAGGCCTTTCCCTACCTCCCTATGACTCACTGCACTTTCATGACTACCCTTAGGTCTGGGCCCACTTCTAACAGGGCCTCACTTAAACTTCTTTCATTGCCTTCTTCCAGGAAATCCCAGCCCGGGATACTTCAAAGATCTTATATGCTACAAAAGACTCAAAGCCATCTAATGAGTGCTCTAGAGATAGCACCAAAGAGCCTGCCAGACTTATCTCCATACATACTCCCTCCTCCCAATTTCTCCACATATCAAATAAGTCACCAAAACACCTCTCCAGTCATTGCCTTAGTTCCAACCTTCCTCACCCTACATCTGAGAGGCTGTTATATCTGTCTCCTGCTACCAGTCTCTCCTCTCCTCAATGTCAATCTTACACATACTCATTTCTAAAATGCAAGTATTCTTTAAAGGTATAGTAAAATTAAAATCCATTCCTGATTTTTCTTAAAAAAAAGCTCTGAGCCTGAAATAGAAAACTTTCTTAATTTGATAAAGGGTTTCTATTAGGAAAAAAAGTAGAAAAGAATACTTACATAACATTTTGTAAAGGCAAAAGCAAAACAGAAAAATTTAAATGTATATCACTGAAGCACTGCTAAACTAATCATGGTACATTCATACATAGAATACTCTGCAGCCACATTGAAAAGGGTCAATCTGTATGTACTGACAGAAAACAATGTAGATCAATATGATATAATATCACTTTTGTAAAAAATAAATATCGTGTGCACAACTACACCTACATGTAGAAAATAATGCATGCCAACCAAGTAAAAGATAGTTATTCTGGGGAATTTGGTGGGGGTAATGTTGAATTCACTTTTTATTTATGCATTCTGTATTGTGTGGTTTGTTATACTAACATGTAATACTTTTGCATTTGAACTATTAAACCATTAAAAAATATGCTTTAAAGACAAAAAAATAAAATGCGACTCAGACCATGTTATTTGAGACCGTGCTCAAAATCCTTCACTGCAGATTCCAGTTTTAGGTAAGATAGAATAAGCTCACTACAGTCTGTCTCTCCCACTGAATTCTACATAAAACCCAGACACAATCATGTAGCAGCTATGTGAGGACACTGAAAAGTAAAAAGTAGCAGGCAAATTGAAGATGACAGGATTACCATTTCTCCCCCTCTGGAAACCTCCAGCATAAATGTAGTGCTGCCTGAAACCTGGAACTGAGAACTGAGGCAAACAGCACAAGAGAGAATGCACTCATGAGTGCACTCCAGGAGAAGCCCTCTCGTACCAGTTCAAAGAGCAGGAGAGGGAACTCCTAATTCCCATTCTCCCTCTCCTGGGCTCCTAAGGAACCCCTTGGCAGAAGCTGTAGTGCAGCTGTCAAGAGCCAAAACTCTAAGGGAGGAAAACTCTACTCTTTTCTGAGTAGAGGTACACTTGTCTCAAGAGGGTGGAGAAACCTTTTGCTTTTTTTATCATCCTCCTGTCACTTGGCCCTGGATGTGCACAGTCAGGGAAGTGCGTGACAGAGTGTGGTAACTAAACCTTCAGCTTTGGGCCAGAGGACTGAAAAGGGAAGACTCAGAGAACCAGAAACTATCAGGGAAAGATTCAGGAAAGCAACCCAATGAAATTTTTATGAACTCCTAATGGATCTGATCCTAACTAGCATACAAAAAGCCTTCGAGAACTAAATTAACAGATTGCTACTCAGGTCACTGACTGACCAGCAGGTGATGTGTACACACAGGCTAGATCTGAATAGCATTACAAAGGAAACTGAACTTATGTTGGAATTACAGTTAAGAGAAAGTGGTTTGGAACTTTAAACTGAACCTAACCAGGTCAAATGTCTGCTAAAAAAACCCCAAAACCTCCCAACATTCTTCATAGGATTTAGACAAGAGCCAGAGTCTCAAATAGTATATTTAAATAATAAACTATTCAAAATGTCCAGGATGCAACCCAAAATTACTCAGCATACAAAACAGCAGGAAAATCTCAACTCACATGAGAAAAGACAATCAAGAAATGCCAGCCAGCATTAAAATACAAATACTGAAATTATTTTAAAAAGACTTTAAAGCAGCTATTATACAAATGTTCCAACAAGCAATCATGTTTGCTCTTGAGATAAAAAGAAAAACAGAAAGTCTCTGCAAAGAAACAGAAGATATGAAGAACAAAATGGAAACTTTAGAACTGAAAAATAACGGAAATTTAAAAATCATAGAAATAAAGAAAATTCAATAGCAGAATGAAAATGACAGAGGAAAGAGTCAGTAATTGAAGACAGAACAATAAAAATTATCCAATTTGAAAAACAGAGAAAAAAGGTTGAAAAAAAACTGAAAAAAGCCTCAGGGACTTGTGAAATAGTAACAAAAGTCTTAAATTCATGTCACTGAAGTTCCAGAAGGAGAGGAAAAGAGCATGGTACTGAAAAAACATTTGAAAAAATTATGGCTAAAAACTACTTAAGTTTGGTGAAACACATAAATGTATAGGGAGGACAGTAAAACAACCTATATGTATATGGTGGTAAGGTTCCTACATTGCAGCTGAGGTAGTGAAATATTGATTTGAAGTAGACTATGAGAAGTTAAGAATGTATATTGTAATCCCTAAAGCGCCCAATTAAGCTATACAAAGATATATAGTCAAAAATCACAATATATTAAAAATGGAAGACTAAAAAAATGTTCAAATAACCCAA
Source organism: Galeopterus variegatus (assembly GCF_000696425.1). Classification (NCBI taxonomy): domain Eukaryota; kingdom Metazoa; phylum Chordata; class Mammalia; order Dermoptera; family Cynocephalidae; genus Galeopterus; species Galeopterus variegatus. The sequence continues at coordinate 5,938 of NW_007727108.1, read as the reverse complement.
AAGAGGAAAAAGGTTTCCTTGAAAACTACAAGCAACCAAAGCTCACCCAGGATGAAAAAGTTAACTCTAATAGTCCTATGAAAGAAATGGAATTCTTAGTTAAAAATCTTCCAAGAAACACTTCTCCAGGTTCAGATGGTTTTACTAGTCAATTCTACTAAACATTTAAATTAGAGGCTGTGTTAGGTTTCTGTGATCGTTTGCCCTAACTTGTGAAGCCATTTGGAAGTAGAGATCCAAAAATATTTCTTAATCATTGTCCAAGATGGGAGTCCTAGGAAGGAACTGGTGATGCTGTCTGCTCAGACACTTGTTCAGCTTGTCAAAATTAGTTAAGTCCTGTTGAAACAACAAACTGTACCTCATAACATGTACAATGAAAAGAACAAATTTTAAAAAATTTGTTATACCTGTGAAGATGTGATGCTTTGCTGTGGTTTATCAGAGTATCATCTATTTTTTGTGAATATCTAAGTAGAAAGCTTTGAAGGATAGTGGAAAAATTTTGTTCTCATCATGTTTCAAAGAGAATATCAAAGAATTGCGAGTAGAATGGTTAGTAGAGTAGCATAAAAAGGAAGGAGAGGTCAACAAACTAGGAATTGAAGGAAATTTCTTTAAATACTGGGCATTAATGAAAATACATAAAGATAATATCATTTATAATAGTCAAAGCTTGAATGCTTTCCTTTTAAAATAAGGAACAACACAAAGGTGTTTGCTTTCACCACTTATATAGGGGTACTTCAAAAATTTTGTGGGAAAATAGAATTAAAGGATGATACAAATTTTTCCATGAACTTTTTGAGGTATCCTCATATTTATAATTGTACTGGAGGTTCTAACCAGGGAAATAAGGTGGTAAAAAGAATAAAAGGTATCCAGATTGGAAAGGAAAAGTGAAACTCTCTACTCACAGATGACATGATCTGTGCAAAGATACACAAATTGATTGGGTATACTAGCAATGAATACTCAAAAAAAAAAAAATGAAATTAACAAAGTAATTTCATTTACAACAGCATCAAAAAGAATAAAACACTTAGAAATAATTTTAACAAGGCTTTGAGAGAACATGGCGGCGGGAAGGGAGTGAACTGCCCGCGCCCCGTGCCCGCAGGATCCCAGAGGCCACCAGCAAGAAGAGGAACTCAGAAAGCCTGATGGTGAGTCAGAATCTCTGGTGTCCTTGCTTGCGCCGGGGGTAGCTGTTACTACCCAGGTGGATTGCTCTGAAGGATTGCTGAGACCTTGAAGGGGACCTCTCATAATAAAAGCACTGAGGTTTGGAGTGCGCGTCATTTTGTGAAATTTACAAAATCCTCCCTGGGAAGAAGCCACTGGGAACGGCTGCCACTAGGTGCCCAGCCTCGCAGCGGCTGCCCTCAGCACCGGGCCAGGCTGCACAGCCCCGCCACTGGGACTCGGGGTCCGGTGACTGCAGTACCTGCTGGGGAGGGTCTGTCGCCTCCCCGGCCCCAGGGGCCGCTGGAACCGCGAACCGAAGAGAGATTGAGCAGGCTGCGGCGCGAACAGGAGCCAGGAGCGCCTGGGGCAGCGAGAGGCGGCCGGGGCGGCTCTGGCTGCGTAGGCTGCCATGGGAGCTCAACGCGGGAGCGCTGCAGGAGCGCAACGCAGGACCTGAGACTCACCAGAGGGAGCAGTGTGAATGCCCCGCCATCTTCCCGGTAGTCAATTTTGGACTTGCCTGACACTAGTGTCCAAGTGAGTAGTCACTGAGGTAGCCATACCAAATTGGCAACCCCAACAAAATCTTAGTCAGGAATAAAAAACACAATGGAGAGTTTAACCAGCAGGCTTGTCGAAGTTGAAGAGAGAACCTCTTAACTTGAAGATGGGCTGTTAGAAATAACACAAGCAGACAAAAAAGAAAAAAAAAAAGAAAAAAGAATCAAAGGCATTGAAGAAAATCTGAGAGAGATATCAGACAACCTAATGCGCTCAAATATCCACGTCTTGGGGATCCCAGAAGCGAGGAAAAAGGAGATTGCATTGAAAACATATTCAACAAAATACTGGCGGAAAACTTCCCAGGTATAGGAAAAATCACAGATCTTCAGATCCAGGAAGCTCAACGATCTCCAAACGTATTCAAGCCAAAAAGGTCTTCTTCAAGACATGTTATAGTCAAATTGCAAAACTTAAAGACAGAGAGAGAATCTTAAGAGCT